>NC_061490.1:13150202-13450202 GCF_022539355.2 Hippoglossus stenolepis
GGAAAGCATTCACTCCCCTCTGATTATGACACTTATTTCACATAAATAAACTTTATTGTCCCTCGAAACATTTCACTCTGTGGGGCCGCCGTCTGTTCACCGCTGCAGGCCTCGACCGTCCCACAGGAACATATCAAACTGGTTAGCGCAATGACGTAATGGCGCATTCTGCATACGTTCATCACGTTTTTTTCCACAAATGTAAAATAATAATAATAATAATAAAAGATTAAAATACACCCCCCCCTTCTTTACAATCTTTAACAACCTGAATTTATCAATAATAATAATAATACCAAATAATGAAACATATGAAGATTAAAATAAAAAATACTTCACCTTATTAACAAACTTTAACACAATATGAATTAATCAATAATAACAACGACAAAAAAAATGAAGAACAATAAGATGATGAAGAAGAAGAAGAAGAAGAAGGATACTAATAACAATAATAGCAATAATAACAATAATAAAAAAAAACTATTTAAAAATATGAAGATTAAACTAAAAAATACATATCCTACTCAACAAACTTGAACACAATATTTATTCTTGTTCTTGTTCTTGTTCTTATTCTTATTCTTATTCTTATTCTTATTCTTTTTATTCTTATTTATAATAGAATAGATAGAATGGATAGAATAGAATAGATAAAATAGATTAGAATAGTATAGATAGAATAGATTTAAAAGAGGAGTTAGCCCGATGGATCTCCTCAGGGAGATTGTTCCACAGTTCGTTATGTGAGCGCAGATGTTTTCCTGAATACTATTGGCACAACTTTATAATAGTTGTCAATCACAGCAATATACTGTAAAAAAGTCTCTAAATGGCATGTTATTTCCCTTCACCTTCAAAATCATTTCAGGACTTGAATTTACCCACGGGAATACATTACAGGAATAAGAAAATGAACAACCTCCTGATTGTTACAGACTTTGGCGCAAAAACATACTGAAGATATTCTTTATTTTCTCCTCCAGTTAATTATCCTGTCTGAGAAAATTACTGGATGTTGTGCACAATGGCTCCCTCTGCTGCACAGTAAATGTTATGAAGAGAGTTTTTCAAAAGACTTTTACAGTTTTTTTCGATTGCATAAACACTAAAATCAAAAGTATTACACAATTATCAAAACCTTACACTCAAGGAGCAAAACATCGGCCCAGATTTGCACCACTATAAGCACAATGTCAGCTTCACACTTTTTGCAAAACAATACACACAGTGATTTGCAATACACTAAACACACTTGTATACATTAGACACAGAAGTATATCAAAATGTCCCTTCCTTGCAATTCCAAAGCACTGACTGTCAAATGACCCCCCCTATGAGCCAATTGGTTCAACACAGCCATCAGGTGTGCAAACACACGATTGCTTAATTGTAGACACACCAATCAGGTTTAAGCACTATAAAAAAGCAGCAGGTGAGTTCACCTGACTTAGACCAAAATGGAAGGAGTCAGAAGAAGAAGAAGAGTGAGGGTGAGAGGGGGAATCCAAGGAGGAGGAGAAGGAGGAAGAGGAAGAGGCGGAGGCCGTGCCAGAGGTAGAGGCCGAGGTGGAGGTAGAGGTAGAGGTAGAGGAAGAGGAAGAGGAAGAGGAAGACCTGAAGCAGGAGGAGAACGTGCTCAAAGAAGACGAGGACCAAATTTATCAAATGAAATTCGCGCAACACGTCGTGAACCACAGATTGAGGCTGAGGGAGGCTGGACTAAGAGTTCAGGCAAATCTTAGCAGATATACAGTGAAATATATCATTGTAACCTGTACTGGATACAGAATCATCTGTTTGTCTGATATTTGCTGAGCTTACAGTGTTATGCATACTACTGTAGTAGCATGAAAACTGGGACATGTTTTGTTGTGATTCTCCATGTTGACATGTCGACTGATTTGGGTATATGGAGAGAAATAAGTTATATTTTCATCAGTCTGCAGCATTGGTCTTGTGTAGTGTTTGGTGAATTTATTGTATATTTGCACTTTCTCTGTGTACTTCACTTACAGTACTCTAATCACTGAGAAGTAGAATTGCTAAAAGTGTTTTAGGTTAGCAACAGCAGTGTGTAACTGGTTCAAACAGAATTAAGTCATATGAAATGTGTGTTTCAAAATATGGTTTTGATAAATTAGTGTGTAGTTTTTACAAGAGTGTTTCATTTTGCAAAGGATCTGAGGTGTTCTGCTAATTGTGTGTGTGGTTGTGCTAATTGTGTGTAGTGTTATGAAAAATCGTGCTTAAGCAATCGAGAAAAACTGTAACACCAGAGGGATTTTCCTGAATCTTGCACATTGAAGTGTTTGACACTAGACAAAGAGATCAAAGAGATTTTACACAGCAAACATGTTCTCAGGATGAGGTTACAGACCCTCAGAAAATGACAAAGTCATAGTCAGAAACATTTGTCTTTATTAGGCTCACAGGAGCCGGTCCTTTGCATCAGTGGAGAATATCGAAGCAATCAAAGAGTCCAAAAGTTTGAAATGAATTTTAATACAAAACAAAATTTGCCCTGATGCGCAAACCATTCTACTAAAGTATTTTTCCTATGTAAAAAGACATTCAATTATTGTATATCATGATAAAAGCAACTTATAATAAGTGATTTGCAGCCTTATATGGTAAAACATTTGTCACAGTGTAATGTGATATTATAAGGTGATAATGAAATAAAAGGTGGTCAAGTCCTGATAATATTTTGCTCATGGAAATAATGGTGGTAACAAGAATCACAATAACAGCCATCATCATCAACAGACCCAAAAATAGACATCCCGAAATCCCCCCAAAAAACTGGCAATGATTTAAAGATCAAATGAAACTGTTCTATACAAGTTTACAATACAGCTGCTTTATTCATGATAATCTAATGGTAATGTACATTATTTCTGTGTTAGTCTCTCAGGAATCAGTCCTTAAGCTGAATAACATGTTTATTAAATCATGCAATGGACATGTAGCAGTCAAAAATATCTCTCACTTTCACACTCACACTCACACACACACACACACACAGACACACAGACACACACACACACAATGGCATCAGTGGGTGGGGTTGGGTATGAGGGGGAAGATGGGAAATTAACTTTCTATAAACCTGTTTGTTCTCAGCACTATTTTACACTGTAGATTTATATTCCAGCTTAACCATAACTATATTGTACAGAAAAAAACACATGATGTTCTTCATCAAAATATTATTTTTACTGTGTTATTAATATATTCTAAATGATGACCCATAAACAACAAATATAATTCTCTATCTTTCTGAATTCGTCACAGGATGCATCAGAATTTGCCGTGCATGTGAAAGACGAAGAAACTAAGTTCCCTTTTCTCGCAGTTTTTCTGTTTTTCAACCATAAATGTATGGAATACATATTTTGCAATGCCTTCTGGGTGATTTTTGAAATTCAAGATGTTTTGGTGATAAGATCCTATTTTCTGTAAAGATAAACATGTGCTTTCTCCAGCAGAATTTATACATTATTCTGCTTCTTCGGTATTACTAGCTTGCTTGTCTCTGTCTGTTGACTTTGTGTTAGTGTAAGAGTGTGTCTCTTCCTCCTGGAAGGCAGTCTCCAACAGGTTCAGGATGGACTTGCGGACTTTTTCCTTAAGATCTTTGCCAATGAACACATACAGCAGTGGGTTCAGGCAGCTGTTGAGAAAGGCCAGGCTGGTTGCTATAGGGAGACCGATACTGATGACGTGGCCCAATGTTTTACTCGGGCGATTCGCCATGTGATAAAACATCTCGATTACAGTAATGCAGTAAAACGGTGCCCAGCAAAGGAAGAAAGTGGTGATGATGGCAGCGATGATCTTGAAGGGGCGACTTGATTGGCTGGCCAGGGTGCGGTTCCTCCTGAGACGATGGATGATCACAGAATAACAGGAGACGATGACAGTGAAGGGGACGACGAATCCCAGGAGGAAGCGGGTGATGGTCATGGTCTGATTTCGAAACTGTCGCAGCTGATTCACTGATGGTGTTTCATTGTCGCAGAAAGGGCAAAGTTGTTGTAGCAGTAGATGATCGTTCCATTGTCAGGCGTAGTGTCCCTGAAGATGAAGGATGGAGCGCTGAGAATCAGAGCCAGTATCCAAACACCCAGACTCACGCAGGACGCCTTGCGTACACTTCGGTGGTTGTGGGCCCAGACGGGCCACACCACAGACACACATCTGTCCACACTGATCACCACCAGGATGTAGACGCTGGCAAACATGTTCAAGGATAGTACAAGTGCATTGAGTTTGCACATGAAGTTGCCAAAAGGCCAGTGGTTATCCAGAGCCAAGTACGTCACACCCAGGGGCAGGAACGCCGTGAAGAGGAAGTCGGCCACAGCGAGATTGAGGAACCAAACGGTGTTAACGGTTTTCTTCATCTTGAACCCGGTCACCCAGATAACCACTCCATTCCCGAACCCACCGAGAACAAAGACCAGGCAGAAAATAATGAGAGAGATGATTTTGAGGGACTGTCTCAGCTCAGCGTGCTCGTCTGAGGAGCTGTTTCTTCCAGTGATGTCTGATGTGTTCGTGACGTTGAGAGGGGTCGCAGTCATTAGCTCCATCATTGTCTTTGAACCTGAATCAAAACAAAACATTTAAATGTTAACCTAGAGTTCAATAACAATCCATAATTAATACATGAGATTAAAATGTACCTCATTTGAAAACTGGAATTCAAAATCAGGACATTCCACAAAAACAAAAGGACTTCACTTATGTCAGTTCCTCTAAAAGGCCTGGGGAGGATGCTGTCTGCGGGGGCATGACTTGAACTCTGTAATCATGGGGTAACAACAATCATGACCCGCTGCTTCACAACCTTTTTATGACTCACAATAGACAATGAGACAAATCTTATACGACACCAACTTCCACACGCAAGAAAAGAAAGAAAACAAAACGTTTTTCTCTGTAAGCTTTGCACCACATATAAACTGCACACCAGGTTTTCCTGAGTGAAATCAACATCAGATCAACAGAACTTTAAAATAAAAAATCTGAACCACAGATAATAAAACACACACAAAAAAAATCCACTTCATGTACTTAATTACTTAGATTGTTTTTTGATGCAGATTTAACAGATGTGGATTGGGCATAGGAACGAACGACTCAGGAGATTGTTTTCCAGCTTTTTATTTGCTTCCTCTGTAGAAAACAACACGCATTGTTTTGCTGTGATTATTTTCTCCTCTTGCTGCACTTCCGTTCCTCAGCAATGCAAAACAACACTGTCATTCATACTTTCCACAACAGTATGTAGTAGACACAGTCTACAACACAGACTTTTGCAGGGAGCAATTACAATTGTCCGAAAAACATTTAACTTAAATTACATCAAATATCCTCAAAACTACAAAATAATTATATACAACAGGACAACAGTGACACTTTGTGAAACAGAAAGGTGCCTTGGGTTGAGTTATTAAACAGCTACATCAAAAATTTTGTTTCAAAAAGGAAAACCACATACCTGTAGAAAACAACACACATCGTTTTGCTGTGATTATTTTCTCCTCTTGCTGCACCTCCGTTCTTAAACATACAAAATAAAATAATTTAATTTCAAAGGGCTGCCGAAATCCCCGCGACGCTACTAAACAAAATGGCGCTCCACCATCGTGCAAAATGTATCGCCGTGAAAGTTAAATGATAAACTTTTACAAAACATATTAACACTCAAAACAGCAGCGCAGTGTACTTGTATTTACAATATGCAATTTAAAACGTTCATTTTTCAAGGAAAATTATAAAATAGCGCGGAGCATTTCCTCAGGTGACCAACCCTCAGCAATGCAAAACAACACTGAGGGGGGAGGGGTCGACAGGAAGTATGAACATTTCCGCAGGTAACGTTAATAAAGTAAAATAACTAATAAAATTCACAAATACAAATTATGAATAAGAATAAATAAAGTACATTTCTAACTCTGTTACACAGAGAACAACATGAGAAAAAGCTAATTAAAAAACTTGCAGGGATCTTTTCTGGGTCAAGCTTGATAACCTGGATCCTTCTGTAATCTTCCTGACAGCCTGAAACACACACACACACACACACACACACACACACACACACACACACACACACACACACACACACACACACACACACACACACACACTCTCTCTACCTTTTACCCTACTAGAAACATGTTCTCACCACAATATTGAATAATTTTTTTTGTCTCCATAAAGATATCAATTCCCCATAGTGTCACTGTGTAAACACATTTACATCCAAACACATACAGCAAGCTTTATGTACATAAATGTATATACAAACAAATCTTTTTTGGAAGTAGTTGTCAAGCCAGAAAGGCGGCAAATTTACGGAAATAATGAATGCTCTATTATTCAAATCCAACGTAAGATTTTGGTCTTGGTCTAATAATTTTGTCGTGATAGTTCCTTTTCACAACTTAAGCTCATGTAATCTGGCAAATGTAACATACCTTTCTCTAAGCCCCGCAGTCTGTTGAGGATGAATCTGCAGCAGACGTTTCCCTGATCAAACTCTGACAGGTCAATATAAACTGCCCTGTGTGTTGTAATATGTCACTGCCACTGAGGAGGAACCACAAGTGGCCCGCACACAAGAAACTCCTCCCCACCATCAAATCTCATGCACACGCTCACACTTGCACTGTGTAATTGCAAATGTCATGTCTTCAAAATGAGTGTCTTCAATGATACACGAGCTGCATGATGTATATTATGATAATCTTACAGTTCTGCAACTTTAAAATACATGATACTCCTTGTTGTTTTGTGTTGACAGTGTGAAACAGCATCTATGTAGTCTTACATCATTTACTATCCCCTCACTTCACCCTGCCCTGCACCACTAGAAATTAACATCAGCATCTGTCAGTAACTCAAGGCTGCCAAACAGTTAGAACAGCAGCCGACTCCGTGCTGAAGCTGGACATGCAGACCATCTGTAGATCCATTCATGACATCTGAAGTCAGAATATATTTGACACATTCTGATGAGAGCAACTGACCACGCACTGATAAAAGTGATTCTGAGAGCATGTAAACCTAACACAATTATATCTATGATTTTAGCAATAAATATGTATGTTTTTAGTTCTACAAAAAAATATATAGTTGTCGACTTAATCTGCATCTGTTGAAAAGACAAGAGATTTTTTTTTTTCATAACAATATGTATTTACGTAATCTCAACCAATCTTCTTCCATACAACCATGCAACAAACATTTTATTGTTGTACTTACGCTGCAAAGTGGCGGGAGTCACGTGATTTCATGCAACTGCGTAGTGCTCTGCCATAGGCTGTGCCTATTGTGGTCTGAGGTCAGGAAGCGGTGCTTAATTTTGGTTCAAATTTTCCACCAGGGCAACGGGTCACATCACCCACATTGATCAGGTAAACTTTGCACTAAAATATGTTTCTGAAACATAACTTTGTGGGTGACAAATATGCACTGCAGTGACATAATCTTGTTTCATTTTAATCAGCACTGACTTGTTTAACAGTTTCATTGGACTTTGTGCATCGTGAAGCCATTTTCTCATCGACGGTTGGACGACAACTTCAAGGTAAGGTAAGGTTATATACTACAGTGTTTTCATTTTTCACATTGTTGCAGAAATAAAAATAATGTAAGAGGTTTTTTTTGGAAGATAATATTAGTAAGTGGCTTTACACGAAGTATATTTAAAGAAAAGTATTCGCGACACTAACAGGGTTTTCATGGTGCCTCGGGGTTTCCTTTACCCCGGGTCCGCACTGCCTGCGTTTGCTCTGCAAACGGCTTCGTGTCGCGGTTGTCAGTTATTCACACCGGCTTCGGTGGAGGCGGGCGAGCTGCTGTCGTGTTCTTTTGTCCCGAGATATGAGAAGAGCCGGTCTCGGTTTGGTTCAACAAGTATTTATTTAAGCAATGAAAATGAGCTATGGGCACTCAATGCACAGCCTCGGCTATCTAGTAGCTCGGGGTAGTCAAGAGTCGCCCCGAATGGACGGCGGGTGCAATACTTATAATAGTAGGTAGAACTTCATTGGTCAATAACGAGGGGGAGTCACCGTGGTTTAGCCCTGGCTCTCCCTTGCTGGTGCGCAGGCGTGGTCCCAGCCTCTTGGCACTGGAATCCGCCAATGATGAGGAGCCGCACCCAGTTTCGCTTCTCCTTGACAGTTGCTGGGCAAATCTTCACATTTCTGACAGTGTTTGGTTTTTGTGTTTTATGACCCACAATAGACAAAAAGACAAATCTTATACGACACCAACTCCCACACTCAAGAAAAGAAAGAAAACAAAACGTTTTTCTCTGTAAGCTTTGCACCACATATAAACTGCACACCAGGTTTTCCTGAGTGAAATCAACATCAGATCAACAGAACTTTAAAATAAAAAACAATAATAAAACACAAAAAAAAAAATCCACTTCATGTACTTAATTACTTAGATTGTTTTTTGATGCAGATTTAACAGATGTGGATTGGGCATAGGAACGAACGACTCAGGGGGTTGTTTTCCAGCTCTCCCTTGCTGGTGCGCAGGCGTGGTCCCAGCCTCTTGGCACTGGAATCCGATAATGATGAGGAGCCGCACCCAGTTTCGCTTCTCCTTGACAGTTGCTGGGAAAATCTTCACATTTCTGACAGTGTTTGGTTTTGTGTTTTAAAAACAAGCTTTGACATTGGAGTCAGGAACATTGTGTTCCTGCTTTAACGGCTGTATCTTCTGTGTGTGTAAGCATGCGCATTTTCCAGACAAAACGCCTTTCCTATCTGCCCTTCAGAACCTGGGGCAGCTGCTTGAATTCTTTCTAAGGCATAGGTCACAGTTTTTTATGAGCACAGTGCATTCATGTATGTGTGATGTTGAATAAAGCTAAGGGAATACTGTAATATATATAAAGGTTAGGTATGAGAACAAGTTTAAGTACAGTGTATTGTATGCCACGGATTACAGTCCTAACACTGCTCTTGTCAGCGCCATGTTATAACGTAGGTGTTACGTTGAAAATGGCCATAAACAGGTCCGAAATGGATAGTTTCTTTTTTGCCTGTTGCGCACATGTGACATGTGCGTCTCTCGCTCTCTCTCTCTCTCTCTCTCTCTCTCTCTCTCTCTCTCTCTCTCTCTCTCTCCCTCTCCCTCTCCTCCTCGCTGCCTCGCTCTCTCTCTCTGTCTGTCTCTCTAGACCGCGACACGAAGAGAAGCTGCGGTGGAGAACAAGTGAGTTGAAGTTTCACAACCACGGAGCAAAACGATTTCTATTAACAAGCTAAAATGAAAGCTATCGTTTTTCCTGGTTGGACATAATCTTAAAATGAGTCAAACTGCTGTAAACTCAGCTGCTGCGTGAAAGAGCAGCCCCTCCTCTCTCTGTAGGACAGGTCAATGAAGAGGACTGGTGTCTGTGTTCTTGACCCTTTCTACAGCAAATTATTTGACATAAATGCTTGAAATTACGATTGTGTTCATTTAAATAGTCAAATACTTTTTAATGAAATAAAACGACTCTATTATTGACTCAGCAAGGCTGTACAGGATACCAATTGGGCAGCAACTATTATTTTCATTATTGATTAATTTCTCAACCTTTTTCCTGATTAATCAATCCATAACATTTTGGGAAATGTTGTTGAGTGTTTCCCAATGCCCAAGGTGATGTCCTAAAATGTCTTTACTTTCATAGTGGAGTACAGAAATCATAAAACATTCACAATTGAGATCTGAGTATTTTTTTTCTTAAAAAAAGATTCTAAATGATTAATGAATAATCAAAATACTTGGCAATTATTATAATTGTGTAAAACTAATCTGTTAACTGATTAATCATTGAAGCTCTAGGTGCCAAGTCCACTTACAGACAGGTGACACATTTTAAAACATGAAACTTTGTTATGTTTTAATTCAATTTGTCTCCCTTACGTAGATCTTTGTCATGAAACATAATTTTGGTTGTTTATACCTCAATAATATTGGATTTACTGCGATGAATGACAGAAATAATCATTTTGAGTAAATGTGTCTTAATATGTAATTTACTACAGCTCTAAGGTGCTGGAGAAATGTGAAACTGCACCTTGGAAATCCTTGAAAAGTTCTTGTATTTGACTTTAGAAAAGGCACAAACCTTGAAGTAAATCCTATGGGAAACACTGCATGGGGTCTTACTGGATTTAAGTATGTACAAACACTAGGTTAATTATAGTAAAGTAAGTTGGGCAAATGTTATTTAAAAGAATAGTTATCTGTTGTGGTTTGCTTTCTTGCATTAGTCAGCTACTAACTATGACACTGTTTCCTCACCAGAGAATTCCTTCCATCTTTTAAAGTACACTGGATTAAGGTATGTACAAAAACTTAGTAATTGTAATGGAAAAGTGGGGCAAAAGTTAAATTCCTCCAGTTAGCTCATGGGGCAGACAATAAGTTTCTATGATTTCAGGTGAAAAAGCCTCTGTTGTCATATATTGTTTTTTGAAGAAATTAGCAGTATGTTCACATGATGAAGCTGTGGGGAATAAAAGCTAAACCTCTATCTGTTTTACATCTGGAAAAAAAATCACTGTTTACATTTACAACCCACTGTGTGCATAGTATCCTTACTAAATGTATGACTAACTTCATCAGTAACCGTCTTGACAATCCAGTCCGTGTTTGAGTCCACAATACACTTCAGGAGTCTCAGGGGTAAACTGTGTTGCAGCGAATCCAATACATTGAAGTCAATTGTGACCTCTGTGACATAATAAAACAATAGAAAAAACACAACATGCCTCCATACTGCTCATGTGGTGTCATCCAAGTGTCTGCCAGCCCCGGCATTCATATTTGACTCGAAACGGCGTCATTTACACCATGTTTTTAGCCTAACCGGCATAGTGGGCAGGAGATAATGAGTGACTTTTACATTTTCTGTGAACTATCCCTTCAAAATTAAAGTGCTATTAAAAAGGTCTTAAAGCATTAAAGTCATTTTTTTTACTGATACCTGCAGATACCCTGTTTTAGTTCTTCTGGTATATTTTACAGATTTACGACAATGACGATGCTGCAGCTTTGTGGACAGCAAAGCCAAGGATGAAGGTCTCAACAATCAAACGGGAATAGCCATCGAGGGAGAAGAGGTGCTTTTCTGTATTTCCGGTGTTGCACATGCTTGTGCCTTCCTGATGTGCCTTACAGGTGCATCTCAATAAATTAGAATATCATGGAAAACTTCATTTATTTCGATAATTCAATTCAAAAAGTGAAACTCATATATTATATAGATTCATTACACAGAGTGAAATATTTCAAGCGTTTATTTCTTTTAATTTTGATGATTATGGCTTACAGCTAATGAAAACCCCAAATTCTGTATCTCAGAAAATTAGAATATTACATAAGACCAATAAAACAAAGGATTTTTAATACAGAAATGTCAGCCTACTGAAAAGTATGTTCATATATATATATATATATATGAACATACTTTATATATATATATATATATGCACTCAATACTTGGTCGGGGCTCCTTTTGCATGAATTACTGCATCAATGCGGCGTGGCATGGAGGGGATCAGCCTTTGGCCCTGCTGGGGTGTTATGGAAGCCCAGGTTGCTTTGATAGCGGCCTTCAGCTCGTCTGCATTGTTGGGTCTGGTGTCTCTCATCTTCCTCTTGACAATATCCCATAGATTCTCAATGGGGTTCAGGTCAGGTGAGTTTGCTGGCCAATCAAGCACAGTGATACCATGGTCATTAAACCAGGTATTGGTACTTTTGGCAATGTGGGCAGGTGCCAAGTCCTGCTGGAAAATGAAATCAGCATCTCCATAAACCTTGTCAGCGGAAGGAAGCATGAAGTACTCAAAAATTTCCTGGTAGATGGCTGCGTTGACTTTGGACTTGATAAAACACAGTGGACCAACACCAGCAGATGACATGGCTCCCCAAATCATCACTGACTGTGAAAACTTCACACTGGACTTCAAGCAACTTGGATTCTGTGCCTCTCCACTCTTCCTCCAGACTCTGGGACCTTGATTTCCAAATGAAATGCAAAATTTACTTTCATCTGAAAAGAGGACTTTGGACCACTGAGCAACAGTCCAGTCCTTTTTCTCCTTAGCCCAGGTAAGACGCTTCAGACGTTGTCTCTGGTTCAGGAGTGGCTTGACACGAGAAATGCAACAGCTGTAGCCTATGTCCTGGATAGGTCTGTGCATGGTGGCTCTTGATGCACTGACTCCAGCCTCAGTCCACTCCTTGTGAATTTCCCCCAAATTCTTGAATGGCCGTTGCTTCACAATCCTCTCAAGGCTGCGGTTATCCCTGTTGCTTGTGCACCTTTTTCTACCTCACTTTTGCCTTCCACTCAACTTTCTATGAATATGCTTGGATACAGCACTCTGTGAACAGCCAGTGTCTTTAGCAATGACCTTTTGTGGCTTACCCTCCTTGTGGAGGGTGTCAATGACTGTGTTCTGGACAACTGTCAAGTCAGCAGTCTTCCCCATGATTGTGTAGCTTACTGAACCAGACTTGGAGACCATTTAAAGGCTCAGGAAACCTTTGCAGGTGTTTTGAGTTAATTAGCTGATTAGAGTGGGACATCGTGAGTCTACAATATTGAACCTTTTCACAATATTCTAATTTTCTGAGATACAGAATTTGGGGTTTTCATTAGATGTAAGCCATAATCATCAAAATTAAAAGAAATATACGTTTGAAATATTTCACTCTGTGTATAATGAATCTATATAATATGAGTTTCACTTTTTGAATCTAATTATCGAAATACAAACTTTTCCATGATATTCTAATTTATTGAGATGCACCTGTATGTATGCCTTGGAACTAAGCTACCCTAAGAATTTAATACCATAATTTCATACGTGTATTGTGCGAGCCTGTTTTAAGCCCCAAGTGTTTAGGAGTGGGTTAAGTTGCATTCCAAAATGTTTTTCAACTTTTAAGGACTTTTAAGTGTTTTAAATAACTTTTGATACCTGATGTGGTAATTGTTCAGGGATTGTCATGATTTTGAGTACATGGTAGAGCCAATAAACCCTGTCAATTTTGATGACTTTGTGAATTTTCCTTTAGCACCACCATGAATCACAATATTGTCTTATACACAATAGCTAAAAATCTGAAGGGCAGATATTGAACGCTGTTAGTTTTGATTACTTAATGACCAAAATGTCAGCTTTTTTAAAAAAGGTTTAAAAAAATAACAACTTAATTGCCATGATATTTCACTGAAAAATAGTGTTTGATCTACTTAGAAAAATTAAGGCAACTTTTTGCATCAGATTACTATGTAAATCAAGCAAGACTGGTCATTGTATGAAGTACTTAATTTCTTTTATGTATAAAGCACATTTTGCCAGTAAAGTCAGCTTAATCTTTCTAGTTGAATAACTTGAGTTTTCAAGTAAAGTCAACTCAATTTTTGTAATAAAGTCAGATTATTTTTGATAGTTAAACTTAATTTGTCAAGTTAAGTCAGCCTAATTTAGCTAGTAAAGTAACGTAATTTGTCGAGTAAAGTCAGCTTAATTATAAAAGTAAATTTAAGTTGACTGTACTTACAAAGTTTAGGTGATTTTACTTGGAAAATTAAACTGACTATACTTGGAAACTTTAGATCTTGTGTACAAAAAATTAAGTAGTTCATACAAAGACCGATCTCGCTTGAACTAAATAATATTTTGATGCAAAAAGTTGCCTTGATTTTTTTAAGTAGATCAGGCAGGAAATTTTTATCAGTGTGTGTTGGTTGTCATGCATCCTGTTTTGCACTGTTTATCAGATATGAATACATTATGCTGTCCCTGTATTCCCTGCACTGTTTCACTTGTTTTTGTTTTGTGATGCCTTGGAGGAAGAACATACACACAGGTTTTCAACCAACTAATTTACCTACTACTATCACTGCCTCATTTAATGACAGAGCTGACTTCAAGGGTTAACTTAACTCAATTGCGGTCTCCAGTTTGCACGAGATTGAAACCTTCCCATTATTCACAGTTCTTCTTGACTCCTCTCTTTACTTGTAAGCAGCAGAGCTCTGCTATAAAAATGTCTTAAGATCATATCTTACACCAACATAGAATTTATAATGATGGAGGATTTCACAATACTCTCCAAACACCTATAAAACAATATTTTAAAAGGATCCAGAAGAATCCAGCTGTTAAAAGTTTTTCCTTGTGTATTAAAAATTGAAAATAATCTCCAAGCAAATAAAATTGACCCTTAATATCTGAACAAATTCATTAATAATTTGCATTTTTAGGAGAGAAAATATATGATATGCTCATTACCTAATAACACAACATCATGTAAAAGGATAATCATAATAAATAATCAAAGTACAAAAAGCTGATTCTGAATATTTATACAAATGCCTGATGATTTGTCCACTTCCTGACCACGTAACAGCCACTGATTTGCAGCCTTTCCTAATACAAACATAATTATTACAGCGTTTTAAAGTGATAATGAGATGAACATTAAAAGTGAGAAAGGGGTTAAGTCTAAATAATATTTTAATCATAGAAATAATGGTATAAAACAAGAATCACAACAACAGTCATCATCATCGTTTATGGACTTGTAAAAGAGTTCTCCACTGTAGGGTTAAAAAAGGCAAAAATAAACTTATCATTTACACTGTTTACATTAAAATTGATCTTTGATACAGAGGTTCAGATTATGACATAGAAAAGTGTGCTATTACAGTTGTTTCCATTCAATTAATCTGCAACAACTTTGAGAACAGATTGATTCTTGCTTTGGAAATGTGAGTATATGTATTTTTGTCCATCATGAAGGTAAACTGACACGATGCATTTAAGTTGAGAGGTTAGCACAACATGCATGTACTCAGGGTGGGGGGCACAGACATTAAAGTATCCCCTCTAAAAACAACTAACCATGATCAAAAGATCAAACGAAACGTTAAAATGCAAGTTCAAAATAACCACAACAATCTGATGGTAACATAGTTCTTTGTCAAGCCCTCATGAACCAGTCCTAATGCTGAATAACATGTTTATCAAAGCATGCAGTTGACATGTAGCAGTCAAAAGTCAGCTCACACACACACACACACACACACACACACACACACACACACACACACACACACACACACACACACACACACACACACACACACACACACACACACACACACTGTCAATATATTTTATCATGTACACAAGTAATGGCGTCAGTGGGTTGGGTACGAGGGGAAAGTTAGGAAATGAACATTGTATAATCCTCAGCGATGAGCCAACACTATTTAACACTGGAGATGCTATTTTCAGTTAAACCTCTTCCATACGTCCCTTATTACTATGTTTTGTAGGTCATGTGACAGCGTATTTAATGATAAAAAAGAGTCTCTGATCATGGCTTATAAACTCCTCGTTTTATTGCATGCTGTCTTTGATGCAACATACGGATGAAGACATCAAAATCAACAACTGGAGTTTATGAGACAGATGAGAAACACAACGTTCCCTTTTATCAACCACATGTTACAACATCTCTGTCGTGTTTGTGTTGCACAAATTTAGCTATAAACTAATGTAATACCTATTCTGAAATTAGTGTTTCCGATAAAGTGGCACAGTGCATCCGTTATAGCTGTCATGTTGCAGCTAACAAAAGTACTGTATAATGAATGGCACAGTACATGTCATTCAGTTTGACTGCATGTGTGTGTTTATGTGTATAACGGTTATATGTGTGCATTTTTCTCCCTGTTCTGTCTTAGATTTTTCTGGAAAGCATTCACGTCCCTCTGATTATGACACTTATTTTACATAGATAAACTTTATTGTCCCTCGAAAACATTTCACTCTGTGGGGCCGCCGTCTGTTCACCGCTGCAGGCCACGACCGTCCCACAGGAACATATCAAACTGGTTAGCACACTGACGTCATGGCGCATTCTGCATAAGTTCATCACGTTTTTTTCCACAAATGTAAAATAATAATAATACAAGATTAAAATACCCCCCCTTCTTTACAATCTTTAACAACATGAATTAATCAATAATAACGACAAAAAAAGAAGTATACTAATAATAATGGCAATAATAACAATAATTAAAAAAAACAATTACAAAATATGAAGATTAAAATAAAAAATACATATCCTTCTCAAGAAAGTTGAACACAATATTTATTTTTGTTCTTATTCTTATTCTTATTCTTATTCTTATTCTTATTCTATATAATAGCATAGATAGAATAGATTTAAAAGAGGAGTTAGCCCGATGGATCTCCTCAGGGAGATTGTTCCACAGTTCGTTATGTGAGCGCAGATGTTTTCCTGAATACTACTGGCACAACTTTATAATAGTTCTCAATCACAGCAATATACTGTAAAAAAGTCTCTAAATGTCACGTTATTTCCCTTCACCTTCAAAATCATTCCAGGATTTGAATTTACCCACGGGAATACATTACAGGAATAAGAAAATGAACAACCTCCTGATTGTTACAGACTTTGGCGCAAAAACATACTGAAGATATTCTTTATTTTCTCCTCCAGTTAATTATCCTGTCTGAGAAAATTACTGGATGTTGTGCACAATGGCTCCCTCTGCTGCACAGTAAATGTTATGAAGAGAGTTTATCAAAAGACTTTTAACACCAGAGGGATTTTCCTGAATCTTGCACATTTTTACACAGCATACATGTTCTCAGGATGAGGTTACAGACCCTCAGAAAATGACAAAGTCGTAGTCAGAAACATTTGTCTTTATTAGGCTCACAGGAGCCGGTCCTTTGCATCAGTGGAGAATATCGAAGCAATCAAAAAGTCAAAAAATTTGAAATGAATTTAACAACAAATTCCCTGATCGAAACCATTCTACTAAAGTATTTTCCTATGTAAAAAGACATTCAATATGTATATAATGATAAAAGCAACTTATAATATGATTTGCAGCATTAAAATATTTGTCACAGTGTAATGATATTATAAGTGATAATGAAATAAAGGTGGTCAAGTCCTGATGATATTTGCAATGAAATAATGGTGTAACAAGAATCACAAAACAGCCATCATCATCATCAATAGACCCAAAAAAAGACATCCCGAAATCCCCCAAAACCACTGGCAATGATTTAAAGATCAAATGAAGCTGTTCTATACAAGTTTACAATACAGCTGCTACTTTATTCATGATAATCTAATGGTAACGTACATTATTTCTGTGTTAGTCTCTCAGGAATCAGTCCTTAAGCTGAATAACATGTTTATTAAATCATGCAATGGACATGTAGCAGTAAAAAATATCTCTCTCTTTCACACTCACACACACACACACACACACACACACACACACACACACACACACACACACACACACACACACACACACACACACACACACACACACACACACAATGGCATCAGTGGGTGGGGTTGGGTATGAGGGGGAAGATGGGAAATTAACTTTCTATAAACCTGTTTGTTCACAGCACTATTTTACACTGTAGATTTATATTCCAGCTTAACCATAACTATATTGTACAGAAAAAAACACATGATGTTCTTCATCAAAATATTATTTTTACTGTGTTATTAATATATTCTAAATGATGACCCATAAACAACAAATATAATTCTCTATTTTTCTGAATTTGTCACAGGATGCATCACAATTCGCGTGCATGTGAAAGACGAAGAAACTAAGTTCCCTTTTCTCGCAGTTTTTCTGTTTTTCAACCATAAATTTATGGAATACATATTTTGCAATGCCTTCTGGGTGATTTTTCAAATTCAAGATGTTTTGGTGATAAGATCCAATTTTCTGTAAAGATAAACATGTGCTTTCTCCAGCAGAATTTATACATTATTCTGCTTCTTCGGTATTACTAGCTTGCTTGTCTCTGTCTGTTGACTTTGTGTTAGTGGAAGAGTGTGTCTCTTCCTCCTGGAAGGCAGTCTCCAACAGGTTCAGGATGGACTTGCGGACTTTTTCCTTAAGATCTTTGCCAATGAACACATACAGCAGTGGATTTCAGGGAGCTGTTGAGAAAGGCCAGGCTGGTTGCGATTGGGAGACCGATAGTGATGACGTGGCCCAATGCTTCACTCTTGTGGTTCGCCATGTGATAAAACATCACGATTACAGTGATGCAGTAAAACGGCGCCCAGCAAAGGAAGAAAGTGGTGATGATGGCAGTGCTGATCTTGAAGAGGCGACTCGATTGGCTGGCCAGGGTGCGGTTCCTCCTGAGACGATGGATGATCACAGAATAACAGGAGACGATGACAGTGAAGGGGACGACGAATCCCAGGAGGAAGCGGGTGATGGTCATGGCCTGATGTCGAAACTGTCGCAGCTGATTCACTGATGGTGTTTCATAGTCGTCGGAATGGGCAAAGTTGTTGTAGCAGTAGATGATGTCTTCATTGTCAGTCGTAGTGTCCCTGAAGATGAAGGATGGAGCGCTGAGAATCAGAGCCAGTATCCAAACACCCAGACTCACGCAGGACGCCTTGCGTACACTTCGGTGGTTCTGGGCCCAGACGGGCCACACCACAGACACACATGTGTCCACACTGATCACCACCAGGATGTAGATGCTGGCAAACATGTTCAAGGGTAGTACAAGGGCATTGAGTTTGCACATGAAGTTTCCAAAAGGCCAGTGGTAATCCAGAGCCAAGTACATCACACCCAGGGGCAGGAACGCCGTGAAGAGGAAGTCGGCCACAGCGAGATTGAGGAACCAAACGGTGTTAACGGTTTTCTTCATCTTGAACCCGGTCACCCAGATAACCACTCCATTCATGAACACACCGAGAACAAAGACCAGGCAGAAAATAATGAGAGCGATGAATTTGAGGGACTGTCCCAGCTCAGCGTGCTCGTCCTCGTTGTCATAATCTTCGTAGTCATAATCTTCGTTGTCATAATCTTCGTAGTCTTCGTACAAGGAGCTGTTTCTTCCAGTGATGTCTGATGTGTTCGTGACGTTGAGAGGGGTAGCAGTCATTAGCTCCATCATTGTCTTTGAACCTGAATCAAAAACAAAACATTTAAATGTTAACCTAGAGTTCAATAAGAATCCATAATTAATACATGAGATTAAAATGTACCTCATTTGAAAACTGGAATTCAAAATCAGGACATTCATTCCACAAAAACAAAATGACTTCACTTTTGTCAGTTCCTCTAAAAGACCTGGGGAGGATGCTGTCTGCGGGGTCATGACTTGAACTCTGTAAACATGGGGTAACAACAATCATGACCCGCTGCTTCACAACCTTTTTATGACCCACAATAGACAATGAGACAAATCTTATACGACACCAACTTCCACAAGCAAGAAAAGAAAGAAAACAAAATGTTTTTCTCTGTAAGCTTTGCACCACATATAAACTGCACACCAGGTTTTCCTGAGTGAAATCAACATCAGATCAACAGAACTTTAAAATAAAAAATCTGAACCACAGATAATAAAACACAAAAAAACCCCCAAAACTTCATAGACTTAATTACTTAGATTTTTTTTGGATGCAGAGAACAACATGAGAAAAATCTAATTAAAAACCTTGCAGGGATGTTTTCTGGGTCAAGCTTGATAACCTGGGTCCTTCTGTGATCTTCCTGACAGTCTGAAACACGCACACACACACACACACACACACACACACACACACACACACACACACACACACACACACACACACACACACACACACACACACACACACACACACACACACACACACACACACACACTCTACCTTTTACCCTACTAGAAACATGTTCTCACCACAATATTGAATAATCTTTTTGTCTCCATAAAGATATCAATTCCCCATAGTGTCACTGTGTAAACACATTTACATCCAAACACATACAGCAGGCTTTATGTACATAAATGTATATACAAACAAATCTTTTTTGGAAGTAGTTGTCAAGCCAGAAAGGGGGCAAATGTACGGAAATAATTAATGCTTTATTATTCAAATCCAACATAAGATTTTAGTCTTTGTCTAATAATTTTGTCGTGATAGTTCCTTTTCACAACTTAAACTCATGTAATCTGGCAAATGTAACGTACCTTTCTCTAAGCCCCGCGGTCTGTTGAGGATGAATCTGCAGCAGAAGATTCCCTGATCAAACTCTGACAGGTCAATATAAACTGCCCTGTGTGTTGTAATATGTCACTGCCACTGAGGAGGAACCACAAGTGGCCCGCACACAAGAAACTCCTCCCCACCATCAAATCTCATGCACACGCTCACACTTGCACTGTGTAATTGAAATTGTCATGTTGACTAAATGAGTGTCTTCAATGATACACGAGCTGCATGATGTATATTATGATAATCTTACAGTTCTGCAACTTTAAAATACATGATACTCCTTGTTGTTTTGTGTTGACAGTGTGAAACAGCATCTATGTAGTCTTACATCATTTGCTATCCCCTCACTTCACCCTGCCCTGCACCACTAGAAATTCACATCAGCATCTGTCAGTAACTCAAGGCTGCCAAACAGTTGGAGCAGCAGCCGACTCCGTGCTGAAGCTGGACATGCAGACCATCTGTAGATCCAATCATGACATCTGAAGTCGGAATATGTTTGACACATTCTGATGAGAGGAACTGCACATGGGTTGGTTGTCATGCATCCTGTTTTGCACTGTTTATCAGATATGAATACATTATGCTGTGCCTGTGCGGAAGCGTATTGCATCACTTGAAAAAAAAAAAAACTCAGTTTTTCTGAGATAATTGTTATCTAGTATTTTGATGAAGTTACATTTTGCATGGAGGTTTCGCATAGAGCCCTTGTTCAGCGGGCTACATGTAACTGTTGCACTCTTAGACAGTCTTTTGTTTGGCAACGTTTCTTGTATTAGCGCCATGACGTACAGCGTCGCTTTAAACTGTCAGACTCTCCTTCTGTATAAATAACAGTGAACTACAAAAGACTAACGAACGAAATATTTGAATTATGGACAAAAATGAAAACTATATTTCCTTTATCTGTCTTATCCCCATAAAATTCATAATAGGTACTGTACATAATCATGTCGTGCAGTATTTATAAAACGTTATTATATTGTTATGGTCGGAATTTCCAAGATAATTATCTCAGAAAAACAGAGCATTTTTTTTTATTCAAGTGAATGCAATACGCTTCCATAGATTCCGAATATTTATACAAATGCCTGATGATTTGTCCACTTCCTGACCACGTAACAGCCACTGATTTGCAGCCTTTCCTAATACAAACATAATTATTACAGCGTTTTAAAGTGATAATGAGATGAACATTACAAGTGAGAAAGGGGTTAAGTCTAAATAATATTTTAATAATAGAAATAATGGTATACAACAAGAATCACAACAACAGTCATCATCATCGTTTATGAACTTGTAAAAGAGTTCTCCACTGTAGGGTTAAAAAAGGCAAAAATAAACAATTATCATTTACACTGTTTACATAAAAATTGATCTTTGATACAGAGGATCAGATTATGACATAGAAAAGTGTGCTATTAGGAGACAGCTATCTGCTTTAGACCTGACTGCTAGCAAATCATAAAACAAATACCGATCAAATAATAAGGAATATTCCAATCTCAGATCATATATACAGGTTGTCTTGAGGGTCCATGCATTAAAATAATAAAAACGTATTTGTTATATACAGTTATATATGTTATACACAGTTAGAGTATTTGTTTATCCATATCATGGGCAACCTTATACCTCAGCATCAGACACGGACTTCTCTTTACTCCGACTGGTGACCATTGAGTTTGTGTATGTATATGAGCGAGACACTTCCTCCTGGAAGGCAGTCTCCAACACGTTCAGGATGGACTTGCGGACTTTTTCCTTGAAATCTTGGCCCATGAACACATACAGCAGTGGGTTCAGGCAGCTGTTGAGAAAGGCCAGGCTGGTTGCTATAGGGACACCAATACTGATGACGTGGTCCAATGTTTCACTCGAGTGGATCGCCGTGTGATTAACCATCTGGATTAGAGCCATGATGTGATACGGCGCCCAGCACAGGAAGAAAGTGGTGATGACGGCAGCGATGATCTTGAAGGGGCGACTCGATTGGCTGGCCAGGGTGCGGTTCCTGCTGAGACGATGGATGATGACGGCATAGCAGGAGACGATGACAGTGAAGGGGACGACGAATCCCAGGAAGAAGCGGGTTCCCTTTTATCAACCACATGTTACAACATCTCTGTCGTGTTTGTGTTGCACAAATTTAGCTATAAACTAATGTAATACCTATTCTGAAATTAAAGTTTCCGATAAAGTGGCACAGTGCATCCCTTATAGCTGTCATGGTGCAGCTAACAAAAGTACTGTATAATGAATGGCACAGTACATGTCATTCAGTTTGACTGCATGTTTGTGTTTATGTGTATAACGGTTATATGTGTGCATTTTTCTTCCTGTTCTGTCTTAGATTTTTCTGGAAAGCATTCACTTCCCTCTGATTATGACACTTATTTCACATAAATAAACTTTATTGTCCCTCGAAACATTTCACTCTGTGGGGCCGCCGTCTGTTCACCGCTGCAGGCCTCGACCGTCCCACAGGAACATATCAAACTGGTTAGCGCAATGACGTAATGGCGCATTCTGCATACGTTCATCACGTTTTTTTCCACAAATGTAAAATAATAATAATAATAATAATAATAAAAGATTAAAATCCCCCCCCCCCTTCTTTACAATCTTTAACAACCTGAATTTATCAATAATAATAATAATACCAAATAATGAAACATATGAAGATTAAAATAAAAAGTACTTCACCTTATTAACAAACTTTAACACAATATGAATTAATCAATAATAACAACGACAAAAAAAAAGAAGAACAATAAGATGATGAAGAAGAAGAAGAAGAAGAAGAAGGATACTAATAACAATCATAGCAATAATAACAATAATAAAAAAAAACTATTTAAAAATATGAAGATTAAAATAAAAAATACATATCCTACTCAACAAACTTGAACACAATATTTATTCTTGTTCTTGTTCTTGTTCTTATTCTTATTCTTATTCTTATTCTTATTCTTTTTATTCTTATTTATAATAGTATAGATAGAATAGATTTAAAAGAGGAGTTAGCCCGATGGATCTCCTCAGGGAGATTGTTCCACAGTTCGTTATGTGAGCGCAGATGTTTTCCTGAATACTATTGGCACAACTTTATAATAGTTGTCAATCACAGCAATATACTGTAAAAAAGTCTCTAAATGTCACGTTATTTCCCTTCACCTTCAAAATCATTTCAGGACTTGAATTTACCCACGGGAATACATTACAGGAATAAGAAAATGAACAACCTCCTGATTGTTACAGACTTTGGCGCAAAAACATACTGAAGATATTCTTTATTTTCTCCTCCAGTTAATTATCCTGTCTGAGAAAATTTCTGGATGTTGTGCACAATGGCTCCCTCTGCTGCACAGTAAATGTTATGAAGAGAGTTTTTCAAAAGACTTTTACAGTTTTTTTCGATTGCATAAACACTAAAATCAAAAGTATTACACAATTATCAAAACCTTACACTCAAGGAGCAAAACATCGGCCCAGATTTGCACCACTATAAGCACAATGTCAGCTTCACACTTTTTGCAAAACAATACACACAGTGATTTGCAATACACTAAACACACTTGTATACATTAAACACAGAAGTATATCAAAATGTCCCTTCCTTGCAATTCCAAAGCACTGACTGTCAAATGACCCCCCCTATGAGCCAATTGGTTCAACACAGCCATCAGGTGTGCAAACACACGATTGCTTAATTGTAGACACACCAATCAGGTTTAAGCACTATAAAAATGCAGCAGGTGAGTTCACCTGACTTAGACCAAAATGGAAGGAGTCAGAAGAAGAAGAAGAGTGAGGGTGAGAGGGGGAATCCACGGAGGAGGAGAAGGAGGAAGAGGAAGAGGCGGAGGCCGTGCCAGAGGTAGAGGCCGAGGTGGAGGTAGAGGAAGAGGAAGAGGAAGACCTGAAGCAGGAGGAGAACGTGCTCAAAGAAGACGAGGACCAAATTTATCAAATGAAATTCGCGCAACACATGTCGTGAACCACGGATTGAGGCTGAGGGAGGCTGGACTAAGAGTTCAGGCAAATCTTAGCAGATATACAGTGAAATCTGTCATTGTAACCTGTACTGGATACAGAATCATCTGTTTGTCTGATATTTGCTGAGCTTATAGTGTTATGCACACTACTGTAGTAGCATGAAAACTGGGACATGTTTTGTTGTGATTCTCCATGTTGACATGTCGACTGATTTGGGTATATGGAGAGAAATAAATTATATTTTCATCAGTCTGCAGCATTGGTCTTGTGTAGTGTTTGGTGAATTTATTGTATATTTGCACTTTCTCTGTGTACTTCACTTACAGTACTCTAATCACTGAGAAGTAGAATTGCTAAAAGTGTTTTAGGTTAGCAACAGCAGTGTGTAACTGGTTCAAACAGAATTAAGTCATATGAAACGTGTGTGTTTCAAAATATGGTTTTGATAAATTAGTGTGTAGTTTTTACAAGAGTGTTTCATTTTGCAAAGGATCTGAGGTGTTCTGCTAATTGTGTGTGTGGTTGTGCTAATTGTGTGTAGTGTTATGAAAAATCGTGCTTAAGCAATCGAGAAAAACTGTAACACCAGAGGGATTTTCCTGAATCTTGCACATTGAAGTGTTTGACACTAGACAAAGAGATCAAAGAGATTTTACACAGCATACATGTTCTCAGGATGAGGTTACAGACCCTCAGAAAATGACAAAGTCATAGTCAGAAACATTTGTCTTTATTAGGCTCACAGGAGCCGGTCCTTTGCATCAGTGGAGAATATCGAAGCAATCAAAGAGTCCAAAAGTTTGAAATGAATTTTAATACAAAACAAAATTTGCCCTGATGCACAAACCATTCTACTAAAGTATTTTTCCTATGTAAAAAGACATTCAATGATTGTATATCATGATAAAAGCAACTTATAATAAGTGATTTGCAGCCTTATATGGTAAAACATATTTGTCACAGTGTAATGTGATATTATAAGGTGATGATGAGATAAAAGGTAGTCAAGTCCTGATAATATTTTTCTCATGGAAATAATGGTGGTAACAAGAATCACAATAACAGCCATCATCATCATCAACAGACCCCCCAAAAATAGACATCCCGAAATCCCCCCAAAAAACTGGCAATGATTTAAAGATCAAATGAAGCTGTTCTATACAAGTTTACAATGCAGCTGCTACTTTATTCATGATAATCTAATGGTAATGTACATTATTTCTTTGTTAGTCTCTCAGGAATCAGTCCTTAGCTGAATAACATGTTTATTAAATCATGCAATGGACATGTAGCAGTCAAAAATATCTCTCACTTTCACACTCACACACACACACACACACACACACACACACACACACACACACACACACACACACACACACACACACACACACACACACACACACACACACACACACACACACACACACACACACACACACACAATGGCATCAGTGGGTGGGGTTGGGTATGAGGGGGAAGATGGGAAATTAACTTTCTATAAACCTGTTTGTTCACAGCACTATTTTACACTGTAGATTTATATTCCAGCTTAACCATAATTATATTGTACAGAAAAAAACACATGATGTTCTTCATCAAAATATTATTTTTACTGTGTTATTAATATATTCTAAATGATGACCCATAAACAACAAATATAATTCTCTATCTTTCTGAATTTGTCACAGGATGCATCACAACTCGCGTGCATGTGAAAGACGAAGAAACTAAGTTCCCTTTTCTCACAGTTTTTCTGTTTTTCAACCATAAATTTATGGAATGCATATTTTGCAATGCCTTCTGGGTGATTTTTGAAATTCAAGATGTTTTGGTGATAAGATCCTATTTTCTGTAAAGATAAACGTGTGCTTTCTCCAGCAGAATTTATACATTATTCTGCTTCTTCGGTATTACTAGCTTGCTTGTCTCTGTCTGTTGACTTTGTGTTAGTGGAAGAGTGTGTCTCTTCCTCCTGGAAGGCAGTCTCCAACAGGTTCAGGATGGACTTGCGGACTTTTTCCTTAAGATCTTTGCCAATGAACACATACAGCAGTGGATTTCAGGCAGCTGTTGAGAAAGGCCAGGCTGGTTGCTATAGGGACACAGATAGTGATGACGTGGCCCAATGCTTCACTCTTGTGGTTCGCCATGTGATAAAACATCTCGATTACAGTAATGCAGTAAAACGGCGCCCAGCAAAGGAAGAAAGTGGTGATGACAGCAGTGCTGATCTTGAAGAGGCGACTTGATTGGCTGGCCAGGGTGCGGTTCCTCCTGAGACGATGGATGATCACAGAATAACAGGAGACGATGACAGTGAAGGGGACGACGAATCCCAGGAGGAAGCGGGTGATGGTCATGGCCTGATGTCGAAACTGTCCCAGCTGTTTCACTGATGGTGTTTCATAGTCGTCGGAAAGGGCAAAGTTGTTGTAGCAGTAGATGATGTCTTCATTGTCAGGCGTAGTGTCCCTGAAGATGAAGGATGGAGCGCTGAGAATCAGAGCCAGTATCCAAACACCCAGACTCACGCAGGACGCCTTGCGTACACTTCGGGGGTTCTGGGCCCAGACGGGCCACACCACAGACACACATCTGTCCACACTGATCATCACCAGGATGTAGATGCTGGCAAACATGTTCAAGGGTAGTACAAGGGCATTGAGTTTGCACATGAAGTTTCCAAAAGGCCAGTGGTAATCCAGAGCCAAGTACGTCACACCCAGAGGCAGGAACGCCGTGAAGAGGAAGTCGGCCACAGCGAGATTGAGGAACCAAACGGTGTTAACGGTTTTCTTCATCTTGAACCCGGTCACCCAGATAACCACTCCATTCATGAACACACCGAGAACAAAGACCAGGCAGAAAATAATGAGAGCGATGATTTTGAGGGACTGTCTCAGCTCAGCGTGCTCGTCCTTGTAGTCATAATCTTCGTAGTCTTCGTACAAGGAGCTGTTTCTTCCAGTGATGTCTGATGTGTTCGTGACGTTGAGAGGGGTATCAGTCATTAGCTCCATCATTGTCTTTGAACCTGAATCAAAAACAAAACATTTAAATGTTAATCTAGAGTTCAATAACAATCCATAATTAATACACAAGATTAAAATGTACCTCATTTGAAAACTGGAATTAAAAATCAGGACATTCATTCCACAAAAAAAAAAATGACTTCACTTATGTCAGTTCCTCTAAAAGGCCTGGGGAGGATGCTGTCTGCGGGGTCATGACTTGAACTCTGTAATCATGGGGTAACAACAATCATGACCCGCTGCTTCACAACCTTTTTATGACCCACAATAGACAATGAGACAAATCTTATACGACACCAACTTCCAAACTCAAGAAAAGAAAGAAAACAAAACGTTTTTCTCAGTAAGCTTTGCACCACATATAAACTGCACACCAGGTTTTCCTGAGTGAAATCGACATCAGATCAACAGAACTTTAAAATAAAAAATCTGAACCACAGATAATAAAACACAAAAAAATAAATCCACTTCATGTACTTAATTACTTAGATTGTTTTTGATGCCGAGAACAATATGAGAAAAAGCTAATTAAAAACCTTGCAGGGATGTTTTCTGGGTCAAGCTTGATAACCTGGATCCTTCTGTAATCTTCCTGACAGCCTGAGACGCGCACACACACACACACACACACACACACACACACACACACACACACACACACACACACACACACACACACACACACACACACACACACACACACACACACACACACACGCACACACACACACACACTCTCTCTACCTTTTACCCTACTAGAAACATGTTCTCACCACAATATTGAATCATTTTTTTTTGTCTCCATAAAGATATCAATTCCCCATAGTGTCACTGTGTAAACACATTTACATCCAAACACATACAGCAGGCTTTATGTACATAAATGTATATACAAACAAATCTTTTTTGGAAGTAGTTGTCAAGCCAGAAAGGCGGCAAATGTACGGAAATAATTAATGCTTTATTATTCAAATCCAACGTAAGATTTTAGTCTTGGTCTAATAATTTTGTCGTGATAGTTCCTTTTCACAACTTAAGGTCATGTAATCTGGCAAATGTAACGTACCTTTCTCTAAGCCCCGCGGTCTGTTGAGGATGAATCTGCAGCAGAAGATTCCCTGATCAAACTCTGACAGGTCAATATAAACTGCCCTGTGTGTTGTAATATGTCACTGCCACTGAGGAGGAACCACAAGTGGCCCGCACACAAGAAACTCCTCCCACCATCAAATCTCATGCAGACGCTCACACTTGCACTGTGTAATTGAAATTGTCATGTTGACTAAATGAGTGTCTTCAATGATACACGAGCTGCATGATGTATATTATGATAATCTTACAGTTCTGCAACTTTAAAATACATGATACTCCTTGTTGTTTTGTGTTGACAGTGTGAAACAGCATCTATGTAGTCTTACATCATTTACTATCCCCTCACTTCACCCTGCCCTGCACCACTAGAAATTCACATCAGCATCTTTCAGTAACTCAAGGCTGCCAAACAGTTGGAGCAGCAGCCGACTCTGTGCTGAAGCTGGACATGCAGACCATCTGTAGATCCATTCATGACATCTGAAGTCGGAATATGTTTGACACATTCTGATGAGAGCAACTGCACAGGTGTTGGTTGTCATGCATCCTGTTTTGCACTGTTTATCAGATATGAATACATTATGCTGTGCCTGTACGGAAGCGTATTGCATCACTTGAAAAAAAAAAAACTCTGTTCCGAGAAAGTCACATCAGCATCTGATTCCGAGATAAGTTCTCAGAATTTTTTTTTTTAAAGAAAGCTCTATTTTTCTGAAATAATTATCTCGGAAATTCCGAGATAAATTATCATTTAAAAAAAGAAAAAAAAAAGGCTCTGTTTTTCTGAGATAATTGTAATCTAGTATTTTGATGAAGTTACATTTTGCATGGAGGTTTCGCATAGAGCCCTTGTTCAGCGGGCTACATGTAACTGTTGCACTCTTAGACAGTCTTTTGTTTGGCAACGTTTCTTGTATTAGTGCCATGACGTACAGCGTCGCTTAAAACTGTCAGACTCTCCTTCTGTATAAATAACAGTGAACTACAAAAGACTAACAAACGAAATATTTTAATTATGGACAAAAATGAAAACTATATTTCCTTTATCTATCTTATCCCCATAAAATTCATAATAGGTACTGTACATAATCATGTCGTGCAGTATTTATAAAACGTTATTATATTGTTATGGTTGGAATTTCCGAGATAATTATCTCAGAAAAACAGAGCATTTTTCTTTTCCAAGTGAATGCAATACGCTTCCATAGATTCTGAATATTTATACAAATGCCTGATGATTTGTCCACTTCCTGACCACGTAACAGCCACTGATTTGCAGCCTTTCCTAATACAAACATAATTATTACAGCATTTAAAGTGATAATGAGATGAACATTACAAGTGAGAAAGGGGTTAAGTCTAAATAATATTTTAATAATAGAAATAATGGTATACAACAAGAATCACAACAACAGTCATCATCATCGTTTATGGACTTGTAAAAGAGTTCTCCACTGTAGGGTTAAAAAAGGCAAAAATAAACAATTATCATTTACGCTGTTTACATCAAAATTGATCTTTGATACAGAGGTTCAGATTATGACATAGAAAAGTGTGCTATTACAGTTGTTTCCATTCAATTAATCTGCAACAACTTTGAGAACTGATTGATTCTTGCTTCAGAAATGTGAGTATATGTATTTTTGTCCATCATGAAGGTAAACTGACACGATGCATTTATAAAGTTGAGAGGTTAGCACAACATGCATGTACTCAGGGTGGGGGGCACAGACATTAAAGTATCCCTTCTAAAAACAACTAACAATGATCAAAAGATCAAACGAAACGTTACAATGCAAGTTCAAAATAACCACAACAATCTGATGGTAACATAGTTCTTTGTCAAGCCCTCATGAACCAGTCCTAATGCTGAATAACATGTTTATCAAAGCATGCAGTTGACATGTAGCAGTCAAAAGTCAGCTCACACACACACACACACACACACACACACACACACACACACACACACACACACACACACACACACACACACACACACACACACACACACACACACACACACACACACACACACACACACACACACACAGACACACACACACACACACACACACACACACACACACACACACACACACACAGTGAATATATTTTATCATGTACACAAGTAATGGCGTCAGTGGGTTGGGTGCGAGGGGAAAGTTAGGAAATGAACATTGTATAATCCTCAGCGATGAGCCAACACTATTTAACACTGTAGATGCTATTTTCAGTTAAACCTCTTCCATACGTCCCTTATTACTATGTTTTGTAGGTCATGTGACAGCGTATTTAATGATAAAAAAGAGTCTCTGATCATGGCTAATAAACTCCTCGTTTTATTGCTTGCTGTCTTCGATGCAACATACGGATGAAGACATCAAAATCAAAAACTGGAGTTTATGAGAAAGATGAGAAACACAACGTTCCCTTTTATCAACCACATGTTACAACATCTCTGTCGTGTTTGTGTTGCACAAATTTAGCTATAAACTAATGTAAAACCTAATCTGAAATTAGTGTTTCCGATAAAGTGGCACAGTGCATCCGTTATAGCTGTCATGGTGCAGCTAACAAAAGTACTGTATAATGAATGGCACTGTACATGTCATTCAGTTTGACTGCATGTGTGTGTTCATGTGTATAACGGTTATATGTTTGCATTTTTCTTCCTGTTCTGTCTTAGATTTTTCTGGAAAGCATTCACTTCCCTCTGATTATGACACTTATTTTACATAAATAAACTTAATTGTCCCTCAAAACATTTCACTCTGTGGGGTCCGCCGTCTGTTCACCGCTGCAGGCCTCGACCGTCCCACAGGAACATATCAAACTGGTTAGCACACTGACGTCATGGCGCATTCTGCATATGTTCATCACGTTTTTCCACAAATGTAAAATAATAATAATAATAATAATAATAATAATAATAATAAAAGATTAAAATACCCCCCCGTCTTTACAATCTTTAACAACATGAATTCATCAATAATAATAATAATAATACCAAATAATAAAACATATGAAGATTAAAATAAAAAGTACTTCACCTTTTTAACAAACTTGAACACAATATGAATGAATCAATAATAACGACAAAAAAAAGAAGAAGAAGAAGGATACTAATAACAATAATGGCAATAATAACAATAATAAAAAAAACAATTACAAAATATGAAGATTAAAATAAAAAATAGATATCCTTCTCAACAAACTTGAACACAATATTTATTCTTGTTCTTATTCTTATTCTTTTTATTCTTATTTATAATAGAATAGATAGACTAGATTTAAAAGAGGAGTTAGCCCGATGGATCTCCTCAGGGAGATTGTTCCACAGTTCGTTATGTGAGTGCAGATGTTTTCCTGAATACTACTGGCACAACTTTATACTAGTTCTCAATCACAGCAATATACTGTAAAAAAGTCTCTAAATGTCACGTTATTTCCCTTCACCTTCAAAATCATTCCAGGATTTGAATTTACCCACGGGAATACATTACAGGAATAAGAAAATGAACAACCTCCTGATTGTTACAGACTTTGGCGCAAAAACATACTGAAGATATTCTTTATTTTCTCCTCCAGTTAATTATCCTGTCTGAGAAAATTACTGGATGTTGTGCACAATGGCTCCCTCTGCTGCACAGTAAATGTTATGAAGAGAGTTTTTCAAAAGACTTTTAACACCAGAGGGATTTTCCTGAATCTTGCACATTGAAGTGTTTGACACTAGACAAAGAGATCAAAGAGATTTTACACAGCAAACATGTTCTCAGGATGAGGTTACAGACCCTCAGAAAATGACAAAGTCGTAGTCAGAAACATTTGTCTTTATTAGGCTCACAGGAGCCGGTCCTTTGCATCAGTGGAGAATATCGAAGCAATCAAAGAGTCCAAAAGTTTGAAATGAATTTTCAAACAAAACAAAATTTGCCGTGATGCACAAACCATTCTACTAAAGTATTTTTCCTATGTAAAAAGACATTCAATTATTGTATATCATGATAAAAGCAACTTATAATAATTGATTTGCAGCCTTATATGGTAAAACATATTTGTCACAGTGTAATGTGATATTATAAGGTAATGATGAGATAAAAGGTGATAAAGTCCTGATAATATTTTGCCCAATGGAAATAATGGTGGTAACAAAAAAGAATCACAATAACAGCCATCATCATCATCAACAGACCCAAAAATAGACATCCCGAAATCCCCCCACAAAACTGGCAATGATTTAAAGATCAAATGAAGCTGTTCTATACAAGTTTACAATGCAGCTGCTACTTTATTCATGATAATCTAATGGTAACGTACATTATTTCTGTGTTAGTCTCTCAGGAATCAGTCCTTAAGCTGAATAACATGTTTATTAAATCATGCAATGGACATGTAGCAGTCAAAAATATCTCTCTCTTTCACACTCACACACACACACACACACACACACACACACACACACACACACACACACACACACACACACACACACACACACACACACACACACACACACAATGGCATCAGTGGGTGGGGTTGGGTATGAGGGGGAAGATGGGAAATTAACTTTCTATAAACCTGTTTGTTCACAGCACTATTTTACACTGTAGATTTATATTCCAGCTTAACCATAACTATATTGTACAGAAAAAAACACATGATGTTCTTCATCAAAATATTATTTTTACTGTGTTATTAATATATTCTAAATGATGACCCATAAACAACAAATATAATTCTCTATTTTTCTGAATTCGTCACAGGATGCATCACAATTCGCGTGCATGTGAAAGACGAAGAAACTAAGTTCCCTTTTCTCGCAGTTTTTCTGTTTTTCAACCATAAATTTATGGAATACATATTTTGCAATGCCTTCTGGGTGATTTTTGAAATTCAAGATGTTTTGGTGATAAGATCCTATTTTCTGTAAAGATAAACATGTGCTTTCTCCAGCAGAATTTATACATTATTCTGCTTCTTCGGTATTACTAGCTTGCTTGTCTCTGTCTGTTGACTTTGTGTTAGTGTAAGAGTGTGTCTCTTCCTCCTGGAAGGCAGTCTCCAACAGGTTCAGGATGGACTTGCGGACTTTTTCCTTAAGATCTTTGCCAATGAACACATACAGCAGTGGGTTCAGGCAGCTGTTGAGAAAGGCCAGGCTGGTTGCTATAGGGAGACCGATTCTGATGACGTGGCCCAATGTTTCACTCGAGTCGATCCCCGTTCGATAAACCATCTGGATTACAGTAATGCAGTAAAACGGCGCCCAGCAAAGGAAGAAAGTGGTGATGATGGCAGCGATGATCTTGAAGGGGCGACTTGATTGGCTGGCCAGGGTGCGGTTCCTCCTGAGACGATGGATGATCACAGAATAACAGGAGACGATGACAGTGAAGGGGACGACGAATCCCAGGAGGAAGCGGGTGATGGTCATGGTCTGATGTCGAAACTGTCGCAGCTGTTTCACTGATGGTGTTTCATAGTCGTCAGAAAGGGCAAAGTTGCTGTGGCAGTAGATGATGTCTTCATTGTTAGGGTTTGACCCAGTGTCCTTGAAGATGAAGTATGGAGCGCTGAGAATCAGAGCCAGTATCCAAACACCCAGACTCACGTAGGACGCCTTGCGTACACTTCGGTGGTTCTGGGCCCAGACGGGCCACACCACAGACACACATCTGTCCACACTGATCACTACCAGGATGTAGACACTGGCAAACATGTTCAAGGACAGTACAAGGGCATTGAGTTTGCACATGAAGTTGCCAAAAGGCCAGTGGTTATCCAGAGCCAAGTTCGTCACACCCAGGGGCAGGAACGCCGTGAAGAAGAAGTCGGCCACAGCGAGATTGAGGAACCAAACGGTGTTAACGGTTTTCTTCATCTTGAACCCGGTCACCCAGATAACCACTCCATTCCCGAACCCACCGAGAACAAAGACCAGGCAGACAATAATGAGAGAGATGAATTTGAGGGACTGTCTCAGCTCAGCGTGCTCGTCCTTGTAGTCATAATCTTCGTAGTCTTCGTACAAGGAGCTGTTTCTTCCAGTGATGTCTGATGTGTTCGTGACGTTGAGAGGGGTATCAGTCATTAGCTCCATCATTGTCTTTGAACCTGAATAAAAAACAAAACATTTAAATGTTAATCTAGAGTTCAATAACAATCCATAATTAATACATGAGATTAAAATGTACCTCATTTGAAAACTGGAATTCAAAATCAGGACATTCATTCCACAAAAACAAAATGACTTCACTTTTGTCAGTTCCTCTAAAAGACCTGGGGAGGATGCTGTCTGCGGGGTCATGACTTGAACTCTGTAATCATGGGGTAACAACAATCATGACCCGCTGCTTCACAACCTTTTTATGACTCACAATAGACAATGAGACAAATCTTATATGACACCAACTTCCACAATCAAGAAAAGAAATAAAGCAAAACGTTTTTCTCTGTAAGCTTTGCACCACATATAAACTGCACACCAGGTTTTCCTGAGTGAAATCAACATCAGATCAACAGAACTTTAAAATAAAAAATCTGAACCACAGATAATAAAACACAAAAAAACCCCCAAAACTTCATAGACTTAATTACTTAGATTTTTTTTGGATGCAGAGAACAACATGAGAAAAATCTAATTAAAAACCTTTATGTACATAAATGTACATACAAACAAATCTTTTTTGGAAGTAGTTGTCATGCCAGAAAGGCGGCAAATTTACGGAAATAATTAATGCTTTATTATTCAAATGCAACGTAAGATTTTGGTCTTGGTCTAATAATTTTGTCGTGAAAGTTCCTTTTCACAACTTAAGCTCATGTAATCTGGCAAATGTAACGTACCTTTCTCTAAGCCCCGCGGTCTGTTGAGGATGAATCTGCAGCAGAAGTTTCCCTGATCAAACTCTGACAGGTCAATATAAACTGCCCTGTGTGTTGTAATATGTCACTGCCACTGAGGAGGAACCACAAGTGGCCCGCACACAAGAAACTCCTCCCACCATCAAATCTCATGCACACGCTCACACTTGCACTGTGTAATTGAAATTGTCATGTTGACTAAATGAGTGTCTTCAATGATACACGAGCTGCATGATGTATATTATGATAATCTTACAGTTCTGCAACTTTAAAATACATGATACTCCTTGTTGTTTTGTGTTGACAGTGTGAAACAGCATCTATGTAGTCTTACATCATTTACTATCCCCTCACTTCACCTGCCCTGCACCACTAGAAATTCACATCAGCATCTTTCAGTAACTCAAGGCTGCCAAACAGTTGGAACAGCAGCCGACTCCGTGCTGAAGCTGGACATGCAGACCATCTGTAGATCCAATCATGACATCTGAAGTCGGAATATGTTTGACACATTCTGATGAGAGCAACTGCACAGGTGTTGGTTGTCATGCATCCTGTTTTGCACTGTTTATCAGATATGAATACATTATGCTGTCCCTGTACGGAAGCGTATTGCATCACTTGAAAAAAAAAAAACTCTGTTCCGAGAAACTCACATCAGCATCTGATTCCGAGTTAAGTTCTCAGAAATTTTTTTTTTTAAAGAAAGCTCTATTTTTCTGAGATAATTATCTCGAAAATTCCGAGATAAATTATCATTTAAAAAAAAAAAAGGCTCTGTTTTTCTGAGATAATTGTAATCTAGTATTTTGATGAAGTTACATTTTGCATGGAGGTTTCGCATAGAGCCCTTGTTCAGCGGGCTACATGTAACTGTTGCACTCTTAGACAGTCTTTTGTTTGGCAACGTTTCTTGTATTAGCGCCATGACGTATAGCGTCGCTTAAAACTGTCAGACTCTCCTTCTGTATAAATAACAGTGAACTACAAAAGACTAACGAACGAAATATTTGAATTATGGACAAAAATGAAAACTATATTTCCTTTATCTGTCTTATCCCCATAAAATTCATAATAGGTACTGTACATAATCATGTCGTGCAGTATTTATAAAATGTTATTATATTGTTATGGTCGGAATTTCCAAGATAATTATCTCAGAAAAACAGAGCATTTTTTTTTATTCAAGTGAATGCAATACGCTTCCATAGATTCCGAATATTTATACAAATGCCTGATGATTTGTCCACTTCCTGACCACGTAACAGCCACTGATTTGCAGCCTTTCCTAATACAAACATAATTATTACAGTGTTTTAAAGTGATAATGAGATGAACATTACAAGTGAGAAAGGGGTTAAGTCTAAATAATATTTTAATAATAGAAATAATGGTATACAACAAGAATCACAACAACAGTCATCATCATCGTTTATGGACTTGTAAAAGAGTTCTCCACTGTAGGGTTAAAAAAGGCAAAAATAAACAATTATCATTTACACTGTTTACATAAAAATTGATCTTTGATACAGAGGATCAGATTATGACATAGAAAAGTGTGCTATTAGGAGACAGCTATCTGCTTTCGACCTGACTGCTAGCAAATCATAAAACAAATACCGATCAAATAATAAGGTATATTCCAATCTCAGATCATATATACAGGTTGTCTTGAGGGTCCATGCATTAAAATAATAAAAACGTATTTGTTATATACAGTTATATATGTTATACACAGTTAGAGTATTTGTTTATCCATATCATGTTCAACCTTATACCTCAGCATCAGACACAGACTTCTCTTTACTCCGACTGGTGACCATTGAGTTTGTGTATGTATATGAGCGAGACACTTCCTCCTGGAAGGCAGTCTCCAACACGTTCAGGATGGACTTGCGGACTTTTTCCTTGAAATCTTGGCCCATGAACACATACAGCAGTGGGTTCAGGCAGCTGTTGAGAAAGGCCAGGCTGGTTGCTATAGGGACACCGATACTGATGACGTGGTCCAATGTTTCACTCGAGTGGATCGCTGTGTGATTAACCATCTGGATTAGAGCCATCATGTGATACGGCGCCCAGCACAGGAAGAAAGTGGTGATGACGGCAGCGATGATCTTGAAGGGGCGACTCGATTGGCTGGCCAGGGTGCGGTTCCTCCTGAGACGATGGATGATGACGGCATAGCGAGGACGATGACAGTGAAGGGGCCGACGAATCCCAGGAAGAAGCGGGTTCCCTTTTATCAACCACATGTTACAACATCTCTGTCGTGTTTGTGTTGCACAAATTTAGCTATAAACTAATGTAATACCTATTCTGAAATTAGTGTTTCCGATAAAGTGGCACAGTGCATCCCTTATAGCTGCCATGGTGCAGCTAACAAAAGTACTGTATAATGAATGGCACTGTACATGTCATTCAGTTTGACTGCATGTGTGTGTTTATGTGTATAACGGTTATATGTGTGCATTTTTCTCCCTGTTCTGTCTTAGATTTTTCTGGAAAGCATTCACTCCCCTCTGATTATGACACTTATTTCACATAAATAAACTTTATTGTCCCTCGAAACATTTCACTCTGTGGGGCCGCCGTCTGTTCACCGCTGCAGGCCTCGACCGTCCCACAGGAACATATCAAACTGGTTAGCGCAATGACGTAATGGCGCATTCTGCATACGTTCATCACGTTTTTCCACAAATGTAAAATAATAATAATAATAATAATAAAAGACTAAAATACCCCCCCCCTTCTTTACAATCTTTAACAACCTGACTTTATCAATAATAATAATAATACCAAATAATTAAACATATGAAGATTAAAATAAAAAGTACTTCACCTTATTAACAAACTTTAACACAATATGAATTAATCAATAATAACAACGACAAAAAAAAGAAGAACAATAAAATGATGAAGAAAAAGAAGAAGAAGAAGAAGAAGAAGAAGAAGAAGAAGAAGAAGAAGAAGAAGAAAAGGATACTAATACAATAATATGTAATAATAACAATAATAAAAAAACTATTTCAAAATATGAAGATTAAAATAAAAAATACATATCCTACATCAAAACCTTACACTCAAGGAGCAAAACATCGGCCCAGATTTGCACCACTATAAGCACAATGTCAGCTTCACACTTTTTGCAAAACAATACACACAGTGATTTGCAATACACTAAACACACTTGTATACATTAGACACAGAAGTATATCAAAATGTCCCTTCCTTGCAATTCCAAAGCACTGACTGTCAAATGACCCCCCCTATGAGCCAATTGGTTCAACACAGCCATCAGGTGTGCAAACACACGATTGCTTAATTGTAGACACACCAATCAGGTTTAAGCACTATAAAAAAGCAGCAGGTGAGTTCACCTGACTTAGACCAAAATGGAAGGAGTCAGAAGAAGAAGAAGAGTGAGGGTGAGAGGGGGAATCCACGGAGGAGGAGAAGGAGGAAGAGGAAGAGGCGGAGGCCGTGCCAGAGGTAGAGGCCGAGGTGGAGGTAGAGGTAGAGGAAGAGGAAGAGGAAGACCTGAAGCAGGAGGAGAACGTGCTCAAAGAAGACGAGGACCAAATTTATCAAATGAAATTCGCGCAACACATGTCGTGAACCACGGATTGAGGCTGAGGGAGGCTGGACTAAGAGTTCAGGCAAATCTTAGCAGATATACAGTGAAATCTGTCATTGTAACCTGTACTGGATACAGAATCATCTGTTTGTCTGATATTTGCTGAGCTTATAGTGTTATGCACACTACTGTAGTAGGTATGAAAACTGGGACATGTTTTGTTGTGATTCTCCATGTTGACATGTTGACTGATTTGGGTATATGGAGAGAAATAAATTATATTTTCATCAGTCTGCAGCATTGGTCTTGTGTAGTGTTTGGTGAATTTATTGTATATTTGCACTTTCTCTGTGTACTTCACTTACAGTACTCTAATCACTGAGAAGTAGAATTGCTAAAAGTGTTTTAGGTTAGCAACAGCAGTGTGTAACTGGTTCAAACAGAATTAAGTCATATGAAACGTGTGTGTTTCAAAATATGGTTTTGATAAATTAGTGTGTAGTTTTTACAAGAGTGATTCATTTTGCAAAGGATCTGAGGTGTTCTGCTAATTGTGTGTGTGGTTGTGCTAATTGTGTGTAGTGTTATGAAAAATCGTGCTTAAGCAATCGAGAAAAACTGTAACACCAGAGGGATTTTCCTGAATCTTGTACATTATAGTGTTTGACACTAGACAAAGAGATCAAAGAGATTTTACACAGCAAACATGTTCTCAGGATGAGGTTACAGACCCTCAGAAAATGACAAAGTCATAGTCAGAAACATTTGTCTTTATTAGGCTCACAGGAGCCGGTCCTTTGCATCAGTGGAGAATATCGAAGCAATCAAAGAGTCCAAAAGTTTGAAATGAATTTTAATACAAAACAAAATTTGCCCTGATGCGCAAACCATTCTACTAAAGTATTTTTCCTATGTAAAAAGACATTCAATTATTGTATATCATGATAAAAGCAACTTATAATAAGTGATTTGCAGCCTTATATGGTAAAACATATTTGTCACAGTGTAATGTGATATTATAAGGTGATGATGAGATAAAAGGTGGTCAAGTCCTGATAATATTTTGCTCATGGAAATAATGGTGGTAACAAGAATCACAATAACAGCCATCATCATCATCAACAGACCCAAAAATAGACATCCCGAAATCCCCCCAAAAAACTGGCAATGATTTAAAGATCAAATGAAGCTGTTCTATACAAGTTTACAATGCAGCTGCTACTTTATTCATGATAATCTAATGGTAACGTACATTATTTCTGTGTTAGTCTCTCAGGAATCAGTCCTTAAGCTGAATAACATGTTTATTAAATCATGCAATGGACATGTAGCAGTCAAAAATATCTCTCACTTTCACACTCACACACACACACACACACACACACACACACACACACACACACACACACACACACACACACACACACTCACACACACACACACACACACACACACACACACACACACACACACACACACACACACACACACACACACACACACACACACACACACACACACACACACACACACACACACACACACAATGGCATCAGTGGGTGGGGTTGGGTATGAGGGGGAAGATGGGAAATTAACTTTCTATAAACCTGTTTGTTCTCAGCACTATTTTACACTGTAGATTTATATTCCAGCTTAACCATAACTATATTGTACAGAAAAAAACACATGATGTTCTTCATCAAAATATTATTTTTTACTGTGTTATTAATATATTCTAAATGATGACCCATAAACAACAAATATAATTCTCTATCTTTCTGAATTCGTCACAGGATGCATCAGAATTTGCCGTGCATGTGAAAGACGAAGAAACTAAGTTCCCTTTTCTCGTAGTTTTTCAGTTTTTTACCATAAATGTATGGAATACATATTTTGCAATGCCTTCTGGGTGATTTTTGAAATTCAAGATGTTTTGGTGATAAGATCCTAATTTCTGTAAAGATAAACATGTGCTTTCTCCAGCAGAATTTATACATTATTCTGCTTCTTCGGTATTACTAGCTTGCTTGTCTCTGTCTGTTGACTTTGTGTTAGTGTAAGAGTGTGTCTCTTCCTCCTGGAAGGCAGTCTCCAACACGTTCAAGATTGACTTGCGGACTTTTTCCTTAAAATCTTTGCCAATGAACACATACAGCAGTGGGTTCAGGCAGCTGTTGAGAAAGGCCAGGCTGGTTGCTATAGGGAAACCGATTCTGATGACGTGGCCCAATGCTTCACTCTTGTGGTTCGCCATGTGATAAAACATCTCGATTACAGTAATGCTGTAAAACGGCGCCCAGCAAAGGAAGAAAGTGGTGATGATGGCAGCGATGATCTTGAAGGGACGACTCGATTGGCTGGCCAGGATGCGGTTCCTCCTGAGACGATGGATGATCACAGAATAACAGGAGACGATGACAGTGAAGGGGACGACGAATCCCAGGAGGAAGCGGGTGATGGTCATGGTCTGATTTCGAAACTGTCCCAGCTGTTTCACTGATGGTGTTTCATTGTCGTCAGAAAGGGCAAAGTTGTTGTAGCAGTAGATGATCGTTCCATTGTCAGGCGTAGTGTCCCTGAAGATGAAGGATGGAGCGCTGAGAATCAGAGCCAGTATCCAAACACCCAGACTCACGCAGGACGCCTTGCGTACACTTCGGTGGTTCTGGGCCCAGACGGGCCACACCACAGACACACATCTGTCCACACTGATCACCACCAGGATGTAGACGCTGGCAAACATGTTCAAGGACAGTACAAGGGCATTGAGTTTGCACATGAAGTTGCCAAAAGGCCAGTGGTTATCCAGAGCCAAGTACGTCACACCCAGGGGCAGGAATGCCGTGAAGAGGAAGTCGGCCACAGCGAGATTGAGGAACCAAACGGTGTTAACGGTTTTCTTCATCTTGAACCCGGTCACCCAGATAACCACTCCATTCCCGAACACACCGACAACAAAGACCAGGCAGAAAATAATGAGAGACATGATTTTGAGGTACTGTCTCAGCTCAGCGTGCTCGTCTGAGGAGCTGTTTCTTCCAGTGATGTCTGATGTGTTCGTGACGTTGAGAGGGGTAGCAGTCATTAGCTCCATCATTGTCTTTGAACCTGAATCAAAAACAAAACATTTAAATGTTAACCTAGAGTTCAATAACAATCCATAATTAATACATTAGATTAAAATGTACCTCATTTGAAAACTGGAATTAAAAATCAGGACATTCATTCCACAAAAAAAAAATGACTTCACTTATGTCAGTTCCTCTAAAAGGCCTGGGGAGGATGCTGTCTGCGGGGTCATGACTTGAACTCTGTAATCATGGGGTAACAACAATCATGACCCGCTGCTTCACAACCTTTTTATGACTCACAATAGACAATGAGACAAATCTTATACGACACCAACTTCCACAATCAAGAAAAGAAATAAAGCAAAATGTTTTTCTCAGTCAGCTTTGCACCACATATAAACTGCACACCAGGTTTTCCTGAGTGAAATCAACATCAGATCAACAGAACTTTAAAATAAAAAATCTGAACCACAGATAATAAAACACAAAAAACCCCCCAAAACTTCATGGACTTAATTACTTAGATTTTGTTTTGATGCAGAGAACAACATGAGAAAAATCTAATTAAAAACCTTTATGTACATAAATGTAGATACAAACAAATCTTTTTTGGAAGTAGTTGTCAAGCCAGAAAGGCGGCAAATTTACGGAAATAATGAAAGCTCTATTATTCAAATCCAACGTAAGATTTTGCTCTTGGTCTAATAATTTTGTCGTGAAAGTTCCTTTTCACAACTTAAGCTCATGTAATCTGGCAAATGTAACGTACCTTTCTCTAAGCCCCGCGGTCTGTTGAGGATGAATCTGCAGCAGAAGTTTCCCTGATCAAACTCTGACAGGTCAATATAAACTGCCCTGTGTGTTGTAATATGTCACTGCCACTGAGGAGGAACCACAAGTGGCCCGCACACAAGAAACTCCTCCCACCATCAAATCTCATGCACACGCTCACACTTGCGTTGTCATGAAATTGTCATGTTGACTAAATGAGTCTTCAATGATACATGAGCTGCATGATGTATATTATGATAATCTTACAGTTCTGCAACTTTAAAATACATGATACTCCTTGTTGTTTTGTGTTGACAGTCTGAAACAGCATCTATGTAGTCTTACATCATTTACTATCCCCTCACTTCACCCTGCCCTGCACCACTAGAAATTCACATCAGCATCTGTCAGTAACTCAAGGCTGCCAAACAGTTGGAACAGCAGCCGACTCCGTGCTGAAGCTGGACATGCAGACCATCTGTAGATCCATTCATGACATCTGAAGTCGGAATATGTTTGACACATTCTGATGAGAGCAACTGCACATGGGTTGATGAAGTTACATTTTGCATGGAGGTTTCGCATAGAGCCCTTGTTCAGCGGGCTACATGTAACTGTTGCACTCTTAGACAGTCTTTTGTTTGGCAACGTTTCTTGTATTAGCGCCATGACGTATAGCGTCGCTTAAAACTGTCAGACTCTCCTTCTGTATAAATAACAGTGAACTACAAAATACTAACAAACGAAATATTTGAATTATGGACAAAAATGAAAACTATATTTCCTTTATCTATCTTATCCCCATAAAATTCATAATAGGTACTGTACATAATCATGTCGTGCAGTATTTATAAAAAGTTATTATATTGTTATGGTCGGAATTTCCGAGATAATTATCTCAGAAAAACAGAGCATTTTTTATTTATTCAAGTGAATGCAATACGCTTCCATAGGTTCCGAATATTTATACAAATGCCTGATGATTTGTCCACTTCCTGACCACGTAACAGCCACTGATTTGCAGGCTTTCCTAATACAAACATAATTATTACAGCGTTTTAAAGTGATAATGAGATGAACATTAAAAGTGAGAAAGGGGTTAAGTCTAAATAATATTTTAATAATAGAAATAATGGTATACAACAAGAATCACAATAACAGTCATCATCATCGTTTATGGACTTGTAAAAGAGTTCTCCACCGTAGGGTTAAAAAAGGCAAAAATAAACAATTATCATTTACACTGTTTACATTAAAATTGATCTTTGATACAGAGGTTCAGATTATGACATAGAAAAGTGTGCTGTTACAGTTGTTTCCATTCAATTAATCTGCAACAACTTTGAGAACTGATTGATTCTTGCTTCAGAAATGTGAGTATATGTATTTTTGTCCATCATGAAGGTAAACTGACACGATGCATTTATAAAGTTGAGAGGTTCGCACAACATGCATGTACTCAGGGTGGGGGGCACAGACATTAAAGTATCCCTTCTAAAAACAACTAACCATGATCAAAAGATCAAACGAAACGTTAAAAACACACACACACACACACACACACACACACAGACACACACACACACACACACACACACACACACACACACACACACACACACACACTGTCAATATATTTTATCATGTACACAAGTAATGGCGTCAGTGGGTTGGGTACGAGGGGAAAGTTAGGAAATGAACATTGTATAATCCTCAGCGATGAGCCAACACTATTTAACACTGTAGATGCTATTTTCAGTTAAACCTCTTCCATACGTCCCTTATTACTATGTTTTGTAGGTCATGTGACAGCGTATTTAATGATAAAAAAGAGTCTCTGATCATGGCTAATAAACTCCTCGTTTTATTGCATGCTGTCTTTGATGCAACATACGGATGAAGACATCAAAATCAAAAACTGGAGTTTGTGAGACAGATGAGAAACACAACGTTCCCTTTTATCAACCACATGTTACAACATCTCTGTCGTGTTTGTGTTGCACAAATTTAGCTATAAACTAATGTAATACCTAATCTGAAATTAGTGTCTCCGATAAAGTGGCACAGTGCATCCCTTATAGCTGTCATGTTGCAGCTAACAAAAGTACTGTATAATGAATGGCACTGTACATGTCATTCAGTTTGACTGCCTGTGTGTGTTTATGTGTATAACGGTAATATGTGTGCATTTTTCTTCCTATTCTGTCTTACATTTTTCTGGAAAGAATTCACTCCCCTCTGATTATGACACTTATTTTACATAAATAAACTTTATTGTCCCTTGAAACATTTCACTTTTCCATCATTTCAAAATACATCAGCCCACTAAAGCATCACACAACCTGTTGTTCAGTATCACCACGTGTCAGCTTCATAAGGAGAGAGCTATCTGCTTTAGACCTGACTGCTAGCAAATCATAAAACAAATACCGATCAAATAATAAGGAATATTCCAATCTCAGATCATATATACAGGTTGTCTTGAGGGTCCATGAATTATTCAAAAAAAGTATTTGTTATATACAGTTATATATGTTATACATAGTTAGAGTATTTGTTTATCCATATCATGTTCAACCTTATACCTCAGCATCAGACACAGACTTCTCTTTACTCCGACTGGTGACCATTGAGTTTGTGTATGTATATGAGCGAGACACTTCCTCCTGGAAGGCAGTCTCCAACACGTTCAGGATGGACTTGCGGACTTTTTCCTTGAAATCTTGGCCCATGAACACATACAGCAGTGGGTTCAGGCAGCTGTTGAGAAAGGCCAGGCTGGTTGCTATAGGGACACCGATAGTGATGACGTGGTCCAATGTTTCACTCGAGTGGATCGCCGTGTGATTAACCATCTCGATTAGAGCCATGATGTGATACGGCGCCCAGCACAGGAAGAAAGTGGTGATGACGGCAGCGATGATCTTGAAGGGGCGACTCGATTGGCTGGCCAGGGTGCGGTTCCTCCTGAGACGATGGATGATGACGGCATAGCAGGAGACGATGACAGTGAAGGGGACGACGAATCCCAGGAGGAAGCGGGTGATGGTCATGGTCTGATGTCGAAACTGTCGCAGCTGATTCACTGATGGCGTTTCATAGTCGTCAGAAAGGGCAAAGTTGTTGAAGCAGTTGATGATGTCTTCATTGTGATAGGATGGCCCAGTGTCCTTGAAGATGAAGTATGGAGCGCTGAGAATCAGAGCCAGTATCCAAACACCCAGACTCACGCAGGATGCCTTGCGTACACTTCGGTGGTTCTGGGCCCAGACGGGCCACACCACAGACACACATCTGTCCACACTGATCACCACCAGGATGTAGACACTGGCAAACATGTTCAGAAAGCTCACAGTGCTGTTCACCTTGCACATGAAGTTGCCAAAAGGCCAGTGGAAATCCATTGCCGTGTACGTCACGCTCAGGGGCAGGAACGCTGTGAAGAGGAAGTCGGCCACAGCGAGATTGAGGAACCAAACGGTGTTAACGGTTTTCTTCATCTTAAACCCGGTCACCCAGATAACCACTCCATTCCCGAACACACCGAGAACAAAGGCCAGGCAGTAAACAATGAGAGACATGATGTTGAGGGACTGTCTCAGCTCAGCGTGCTCGTCCTTGTAGTCATACTCTTCGTCATCTTCGTACAAGGAGTTGTTTCTTCCAGTGATGTCTGATGTGTTCATGGCGTAGAAAGGGGTATCAGTCATTAGCTCCATCATTGTCTTTGAACCTGAATCAAAAACAATGCATTTAAATGTTAACCTAGAGTTCAATAACAATCCATAATTAATACATGAGATTAAAATGTACCTCATTTGAAAACTGGAATTCAAAATCCGGACATTCATTCCACAAAAAAAAAAATGACTTCACTTATGTCAGTTCCTCTAAAAGGCCTGGGGAGGATGCTGTCTGCGGGGGCATGACTTGAACTCTGTAATCATGGGGTAACAACAATCATGACCCGCTGCTTCACAACCTTTTTATGACCCACAAAAGACAATGAGACAAATCTTATACGACACCAACTTACACACGCAAGAAAAGAAAGAAAACACAACGTTTTTCTCTGTAAGCTTTGCACCACATATAAACTGCACACCAGGTTTTCCTGAGTGAAATCAACATCAGATCAACAGAACTTTAAAATAAAAAATCTGAACCACAGATAATAAAACACACACAAAAAAAATCCACTTCATGTACTTAATTATCACTTTTGTCGCATTTAAACAGATAATTGCATATAAATATTTTTTTTTGATGCAGAGAACAACATGAGAAAAAGCTAATTAAAAACCTCGCAGGGATGTTTTCTGGGTCAAGCTTGATAACCTGGATCCTTCTGTAATCTTCCTGACAGCCCGAGGCGCGCACACACACAGACACACACACACAGACACAGTTTGTGAGAAAAATAAAAGTACCTTCCACAAAGAGGAGGATGTGTCCGCAGCGGACAGCTCAGACGAATCCAGAGGAAAAACTGCGGAGCTCAGATCCCGGAGTCTTTACATATGTGACGTCATCGCTCCCATCAAGGCGGGATCACTAGCAACCCCCCACCCCCCTCCTTGTACTATAGACCCACGCTCTGACTGTGCACATAAACTTAATGCCAGAAATAATTTGTGATTTTTAAGTAAAACGAAAAACACCAATTTTGCCTCCTTACACAGTGTATAAGTGTAGTGTGTGCGTGTGTGCGTGCGCGTGTGCGTGCGTGCGTGTGTGCGTGCGTGTGTGTGTGTGTGCAGTACAGGTATTTCTTATATTGTGGGGACCTAAATCTGTTCACATAGTCACATTATGGTGACAAAAGCAAGTCTGCATAATGTACAATCATCTTTATCAACATTTTAAAGTTAAGACATGATTCAATGTAGGGTTTAGGACAAGGTTAAGGTAAAGTTTGGGTTTGGGTTTAGGTTAAGGTTAAGGTTAAGGTTAAGGTTAAGGTTAAGCTAAGCTAAGCTAAGTTAAGTTAAGTTAAGTTAAGTTAAGTTAAGTTAAGTTAAGTTAAGTTAAGTCAAGTTTAGTATTAGTATTAGTATTAGTTTTAGTTTTAGGTTTATGTTTGGGTTAGGGCTAGGGCTAGGGTAAGGTTAGGTTTTGGTTAGATCTGAGTTAGTAACTATGGTTAAAGTAAGAGTCTCCAAGAAATCTATTTAATGTCCCCTGAAGTCATGGGTCAAGTCGTGTGTGTGTGTGTGTGCGCAGCCTATGTAATACACAGACATTCAGTTTACTCCCTGTCTAACTCTCAGCTCTTACCTGCAGGATATTCTCTGCTGATAAGTTGGAGTCTGACGCAGAACGTCCTGCTGCAACACGTTCATTCATTGGGAAACTCCAAAAGTGAAAAAACCAACTAACCAAACAACTAAATGCATAAATTGTGGGTCTGCTGGGATGACTGTATATGAGAGTGGAGCTGCAACTTCTCATGTTCACCAGTGATGCTGATGCGTAATGTGTTTTTCGCTATGTGGGCTGAACACATGTTTGCTTGAGGTTGAGCATAATTGCTCCGTGTTGACCGTTGGAATTGCCATCTGGACGTGTAGGTTACATAGTTTTTTTATACATCCATTCTCTTTACCTTGCACTCTGTGTACGATTGTCGCACCAGAACCTGTTGCTAATTTCATGTTATCAAATAGTTGTATTTCTTTTATCATAGGCTACACCCTCTTTGCCTCTGTCCACTTGAAGCTGGACACAACTGTGGTACCTCTGTTGATCCACACTCTTCTGAGGAATCGCACATCTTTAATAACATCTGTATAGCTATTGTCAGTATGAGGAATCCCACATGTCCGAGCTATCTGCTGTTTCTATTTTTCAGCATCTTACTCTCTTAATGTGATGTTTTCTGAAACTGCAAAATAAATTTAAGTGCAGTTTGTGATGTGTTACAGTGTCACATACAAATGAAGATATCAATATTGAGCAAACAAAAACACCACTAAGTAAGAGAGAGTACACCTCCTCCAACTGATCATTGGTCACTTTCACACCAAATGCATGTACATGTATTAAGATCAGATACTTATACCATGTACACAGAAAGCTATGACAAATGTATCTAAACATAGATATAGCATTCTACATATGCCTATGTTTTCCTTTAAGATCTGTGAATTATTTGTTAAGAAATTTAAAAAATGTCAAACAACACCACATCTTGCAATTTTAAAATAAGTGGGCGAAGAAATCTTACAATCTGCCCTAGATGACTAAGATCTTAATATAAATATATTAGGTTGTTTTGTGGATCACACCTCAGCCTTCAATCAAGTTTCAAGAAAATCAATTTTGTGGTTTTTGCATAAAATCTTCCAAACAGACAAATGGAATGAATACATAACCTCCTTGACAGAGGGGAATATGCAGCATGGTTTTCTACGTTGGCAGATTTGAGGTATTAATTACTGTAGTTTAGTGAAACAAATTTAGCTTCAACTCCCCAATAAAAAAGTAGAGAAGGACATGTTTGGATTGGATAGGATGTTTTGGTTGCTGTTGCTTATTAGATTAGATATTTACAACATGCCAAAAGGTGCACAAAGAATTGGAGGGAATGAGAAAAACAGCAAGCCAAAAACTAAAGGGAAGCCACCTTAAACTTATTTAATCTGTAATTATACTAAGACTTGACGAGACATATCACAAGTGAATATGTCATTACATCTCCTCAAGCAGTTAAAAAGAATCTGCAGAAATGCATCCCAACAGGGAGAAACATTAGCATTGGGAACATCAGAACAAGATGGACATGGGGCAGAGTCAGCTGCAGACACAGAAAATCCATCTCATCTCCCCAGAGTAGAGTCCCACCTTTCAGTGGGGGAGAGAAGTTACATCTGAGTTTGACTTCATGCTCATATTTCCTCCCACACAGTTCCTCTTTACTCTTGATTCCTCTGCCCCACTACCCACACATTAGTGCATGTGTAAGTGCTATGTTTTCTTTTTTTGGTAGATTTTCCATGGAGCATTGCAAAATATGAAGAATAAGCTGTTTCCTCAATCACTATCATCTGTGTTCCTTCACATTTCAGGACTAAACACACTGATGTCCAGGATTAATTCTTATTATGTGGCTCAGTTTGACATCCTGTAGCAACAAACTTCATCAAACAAAAATTTTACAGATGTTGCAAAGGATGTGGCCAAGACATTTAAAGCAGCTGGTTTATGCCAACTTATATTTAAATGTCAGTCACTGGGTCATATGCGGCAAAGTTGTTGCCATGTAGTTAATTAGATTGAAATGAAAAGAAGTTCGAAATTTACAGTATTAACCACTATATTGATCCCTGCGTACATCTGCTGAATGATCCACAGCTGAATTTTGTAACACACATCTTCATATGAAAACTGGTCATGTCTGCTTTCATATTTTAAGCGAAACAGATGATGCCTTGATGAAAATTCTGAAAACACAATGACAATAGTGACTCAGACAATCAGAGACAGAAGCATCTTGGTGATTGCGGCGATGTCGAATGTCTAACTTTTTTCTCAATGAGCCTCAAAGTCTTGAACTGATCAGATTTGTGCAGTTGTAAGCTGCTCGAACCTGCCCAGCCCTAAAACCGAGTCCCCTGCTGATGCACACACCCACACACACACACACACAACACAGGAACCGTGTCCTGCCAAAAGTCCAGATGTGAGGGGGAGGAAAAAAGGAAAGAGAGAGGGGGAAGAAAGAGAGGGAGAAGGAGTGAGAGACATTACATGCATGTGTCTGTGCACACGCTCTCAGGCCCCCGCATGAATTCAGACCAACACCCGTATTTGAGTGTGTGGGCAGGAGCAGTCATACCATTGTTATCATAGCCCTCTCCCCTTTTTTTGATGAATAAACATTCAGTGTTTAAAAAATGTCCCCATTGAGAGATCTCTTACGCCAAGACCAAAATTAATTCGCTGTAACTGCAGGAAACTGTTTTTTAAATATTCTGACCCAGTTTAACTATTTAATCACTCCTTAAAACTCCTGCACCGTTCAGCTACATTTGTAACGTTAAGTGATAAGCCCGTTTTAGCTGAAGTCTAGACACTGTGACTACTTTGTTTCATTTGGTCATAATCCCCTTCGCAATACATCCTCCAGTTTTCATTTCTGTGCTAAAATGTGTGTGTTTTTTTTTTAAACAAAACACTTTTTGCTGTCTGAGTCTTTAGGAGAACGTAAAGGCAGAGCATTCTGCTGCTGTCTGTAGGGGATATTAATAGCTATCCCAAGGCTATAGTTTGAGGGAAGCCTTCAGAGCCCAGGGCTTGCCAGAGTTCTTGATTTACCAACCAAACGTGCAATTATGTGTGTGCCACACAAATAGCAATTTGGGTGTGTAAAACAACTAGTGGAGGTTTAAAGGGAATTTTGTTTTAGCTGTGGGTGATATATGCAGTTGGAGTTGGGGGGTTTATTATTCACTGCAGCAGCTGGGAGGGTGGGGGAGTCACCTGGAAGGCACAACTAAATCGTGTGTATATGTGTGTGTGTTTGTGTGTGTGTGTCTTTGCGTGTGGGACAGTGACAGACTAATGACATACTCCAGCTCCCAGCATCACTGTTGTACACCCAGTATTTTTCTTTGCTGTTGAATGCAAAACACAGTGCATGTCTGAATCCACAGCTCCTTCTGCAGGGGTGGTGGTGGTGGTGGTGGGGGCGAGTCCAAAGGTGGTACAGAAACCATTGTGCTGAAATTTCTCTACTGCACCAACGCTGTCAGAAAGACACAAAGAGTGGGAATCTACTGTGTGCTGAAAACCTCAAAGGTTTGTTGATCTTGTTGCGGTGCTGACTGGAAATCAAATCCTCTGTCTCTCGGGTGTGGAGAGGTCAGGAATTTTGTTTTTCAAGTCGAGGCCGGTGCCAATGGCTTTCGTCCTCATGGCTCACTGACGGTTGTTTCCATGAAACACACCACACACGGAGGGGGAGAGCTGAACCTCAATAACTTAAACCACTTCCTTACATTCGTCCCTGCTTTTCAACCACAGCGGCTGGTCCCCGCTCAGCAGACCTAAAGGATATGAATAATCCGCCTGGGCTCTGTCTGAGAGCAAACAAGCCTGGCAACGTGTAAGTCATATACAGATCTGTGACACAGGGCTCTCTCTGTCTCTCCCAGGGTATTTTGAGGTCCAGTGGAATGGGATTAAGGGGAACCGGAACTGGTTAAACATGCAGAGAACGCCAGATGTAAATTAAAAAAAATCTTTTCCATGTATTGCAACCAAGGGTTAGAGTGGTAAATGCTGCAAAGGGGGGAAAATCGCTGTCAGTTTCGTTTTCTCTAATAAATGCCAATGGAGGCTGCTGTAATGTCCTCTGGCCTCATGTTTTCTGCTGAAAGTGTGATGGGAATGTATCCCTCTAGTGAAATCTAGTCAGAACAAGTGAAACAAACAGTGAACACATGCTATTTAAGATGTTTGTATCTTTACAGAGAGAGCGCGTCCCAACAGTCTGAGCCAAGTAGTAGCATTTGTCAACGATCAAAGAACACGAGCCGTGATACGCAGGCTGGAAGAGGAATGAGGTCGATGGTGTGTGTGCCACACAGTAATGAGGGGGGGAGAACTTGCCTGTGCTGGATGGGAATGCGTTATATTTTAGTCTTAAGTGTATAATGATAGGGTTTGGTTAAATGCACCCTCATATTTAAATGTTTTCCTGTCTGGTGCTGATAAACACCTATGCTCATGCATGAGTAACTGAGCCTGGTACCTCAACGTCTCCATTCTGCAGCATTGACTCAGCAGTGACCTGCAGTATTGTAATATTGGGTAAGTGAGAGTGTAAATCATCCTTAAACTCAAAGAGTGACAGCTGGTGAGTGGACTGAATAGAGTTGTGAGTTAAAAATGTGTTTTTTAAAACATTTCTAAATATAGTTATGTGTGCGTTTTTAGTGTCGACGTGTGACTCTTCACTGATAGCGTAAAGGAAACTATTTCATTACATTTTCTGACGATATCATGATTTGCCTGTATGAGTATTATCTTTGAAACCATCTGAGTTACTCCCACATACCAAGTCTTACTCAACGTCCAGAAAAATGAAAGTCACTTTGTGGTTTCAAGTCATTTAAAGTCATGTGCATATGCCATATTACACAATCTGATTGCACAATGAAAGTATTGCATTAAAAAGAGGCCGTTGAGTTTAAACTTACAGAGAACCAGGCTCTTGACTTAACACAGAAAGCCCTCAAAATCTCTTAGAAATCGTAATCAGACAAAAACAGCTGCTGTTTTCTGCCATACATACATTTAATCCTGTGTGACCAGGGAAAGTCAACACATGTTTGGTGTTTGAGGTGTATCTCTAACCATAGAAGACCTTGAGAAGAAAGATAAAAGAGGGCTGAAGTACCTGAAGCTAGGGGTGAGTGCACATTAATCTGCCAGTATAACAAACAGAAGGCATGAGGCTTTTCCTTCTTCTCACTCTCTTTGGAGCGGCAGGTAATGTAGAGAAATGACAGACACTGTAGAGAACGGTAGGCCCAGAGATTCAGATGTTTAAAAAATGAATGATTCAATGGTTGTTTCTGGTTTTGTCTCGTCTTCATTCCAAATGCCGATAACTTCCCTGGAGGAGGGCAACAAAATTGTTGGAGGATATGAGTGCCCGAAACACTCCGTGCCCTACCAGGTGTCTCTCTTCAATGGGTACAACCTCTGCGGTGGGACTCTTCTGTCTGATGAGTGGGTGCTCTCTGCTGCACACTGCAAAACAAAGTAAGAAACGTTCATTTTTCATAGATCCTGGTGAGCAAAACAACAAGGGAGGTGACTGACATTCATCTCCTAACACAGGTCGAATGTAGAGGTTCGTCTGGGAGAGCACGACATCTGGGAACCCGAGGGGACTGAGCAGCACATTATGTCTGCTGAGTTTATCCGCCACCCTGACTACAACCCCCGCTCGCAGGACAGTGATATCATGCTTATCAAACTGAGTCGACCGGCCACTCTGAACAGCTTCGTGCGCCCTGCAACCCTCCCCTCGAAGTGTGCCAGTGACGGAACAATGTGCCAGATCTCTGGATGGGGGAGTCTTCGTCCCAGCGATGAAGGCTGTGAGTTAAACACCGGATGTGTTTCTGATTCCTTCAAACACATAAAAACATTGATGCATCTTCTTTTTCTGTCTTTACCAGCGAGGTACCCTGATAAGTTGCAGTGCCTTGATGCCCCTCTCCTGAGCGATGACACATGCTTTAACGCATATCCTTTCCAAATTACTGAAAACATGATCTGTGCCGGCTATCTGAAGGGAGGGAAGGACTCCTGTCAGGTAATGTAGAGGTCAAGGCTGCTGTAACAGGCAATGATGCATCTCTACATGAATGATGCACCAGTAAGGGAACCTTCATCTCTCTATCCTCAGGGTGACTCCGGGGGTCCCATGATGTGTGGCGGCGAGCTCCAGGGAGTTGTGTCTTGGGGACATGGTTGTGCCCTGAGAAACAAGCCTGGGGTGTACACAAAGGTTTGTAATTACACCCCCTGGATCAGGAACACAATGGCATCTGGCTGAGCAGCAGAGCTGTAAAAGAAATCATGTGCAGCACATGGCAACATCATTAAAGTCAACTATGAGAGGTCTGGTGTGTGTGGTGTCATTTATACAAGTCTATTAGTGTGTGTGTCCTCAGAATGTGTTGGCATCTAAGAATATAACAACACAGCACATCTGGCTTCATCCACATGTGTTGCCTTAAACAAGAAGTCGCCTATACGTCTTTGAAAATCCACTTCACTGCCATAATTCATATCTGTGCATGGCTGTAGATCAAAACACACGTCTGAGATTGTAACACACAGTCCAGCTGCCTCACACTTACTTGTCTTGACACACTCTGACTGATTCACGTCAAATGGACAGACACGTTTCTAGCTCGATGATGCCTCAGGAGAACAAAGACTAAACAAGGGACGAGTTGTGATATTTGCAGTAAGCCAACAATAACTCACTGAGGCAGAAAAATGCTGCTACACTGCTCTCTGTGGGCTGAAACCATAAAGCATGCTGCACACTCTGGCCACACTCCATAATCAGTGAGTATGGAGCACTGCGACAAAGGTGGTATTTAGCCAGTTGACTATCGACTCTGTGTTTTTCCTTTTTTAAATCTGTAGTTCTTCAAAACTCCAGTGTCTTGGTGCAGCCTGAGTATTGATGCTCGAGCAGTCTGAGTAGAATAGATACGAAGGTGTACAATTGTTGCACCCTAAAGAAGTAAGTCGTGCCCTGAATCCCTTCCTAGGACACTGCTCAGTAACATCTGTGTGAACGGGCTCAAACTGCTAATAAAACAGCAGGTGCACACATGAGAAAACTCAATCACAAAATCCCAGAATGGTTTAAGTGGATTCTGGTTGCCTGGGTGTGGCGGAGAGAGGAGGAGTGAGTCACCAGGCATTTGCTTGACCACCAAATAAAGACTGGGGCCTGACAAGGTTTTCTGAGGACTCATGACCTATGTAGAAAAAGAAAGCTCTTATCGAAGCTACGCTGCATGGATGCTGCACATTTTTTATTTGAAAACGTGGCTCTGGACAGGGTTTTATGGTTTTGGCAACATAGATGTCCATGTTTGGAATTCTACAGAAATCCACAAACCACATTAGCGAGCTGCTTAGAACTCACAATCTCACAATGGTAAGAATCCTTATCCTTCTGCAGTGTCCTTTGCAGTACATGTACTCGATGAGGCCACAGTTTTATAAAGTTCAGCCATCGGACACTGCAATGATCAGCCATATCAGAAGAAACCAATAGTTTAGTCATGAGGTTTTCATATAACCGGAGCAATAAGCCAATAAGCGGACTGACTGAATATTAACTGAACAACTAGAATGGCAGTCAGAAGAGCACCTTCCTCTGCCAAGGCCCAACAGTCACCATAAATTAAATTCAACCTGCACCAAACTTCACACATTAACAGAGGGTTCCCTGAATATGCCAGATTGTTTATTATTTCCTGGGAAAATGGTAAAAGTTTTGAAAAACGTCTATCTGGCAATGTTAGAAAAAGCTCCCTGGTCTGGATCCACACCAAAATCTAACAGGTAGTTTCTTGACCCATAACACATCCTTCCACCAAGTTTAATCTGTCCAGTAGTTTTTGTGTAATCCTGCAAATTTACAGAGCAAAAAACAGTTGGACAGGGGTGAAAACATAACCTCCTTGGCTGAGGCAAAGTCAGATTAAAAATGATGTGATTTGAATTGATCCAATCAAATTTCTGTATTCAGAGGAGCATGTGACGATAGCACACACATGGCGTCACAATGTTTTATAGAATATAGGACTAGATGGTGAATATCCCTTGTACGTTTGAAGGTCTTCTGCACAATTTAAGTTACCAACTAGCAGTAGATGTTAGCAGCCGCCAGCGGATGTTAGGGACATAACCTCAGTTGTGTGCCATCAAGTGTTTTGGCCTTGTAATAAACAGGCCGAACTTGAGGGTACGCAGGACAGGAATGTCATCATATGCACAGATGCTGCGCCTACTAGCCTGGTAACTAAGGTGATCATATAATATTGTAAAAAGACACCTATAAGATTATCTACAGCACAGCGTGGATGGATTACATTAAAGTGAACACAGACATCTCCTGCAGAAACCCCACAAATAATAACATTTCCAGTAAGTCAGGCCACTTCATCATCCCCTAAACACTGGCACGGCCTGCGCACATGACATCAGCGGCCTGGTGGCTTCTATTTGGGTCTGACACGAAGATTGTTGACGACTCAGGCCAGCTCCTGTGGCAAAGGGTGTGGACCTTCATGAACAGATCTGCCCACAGAGGAACTCTACAGGGATGTAATCATGGCAGAGTCAGGACAGTGACAGCAACTCAGAGGGACAGCTTTTGTCTTTCATAGTCAGAGATTAGTGGGAAAGATCAGACACAGAAACGTCATGGTGTCACACCTCCTTTTCACTTCTCAGCATTTATATTCTACCCCCTTAGTTTTTGTTCCTTTTTTTCTGCGCCTGCAGTTTCAGATGGGTTCCAGCAGAGGGCAACATCCCACCTGTGTACAGACTGAACTGCAGCCTCTGAGTTTTCTTATCTTTCTCTCCGTCAAGGTCGATGTGACTAAATACCTCAACAAGCTGTTCTCTGTCGGGAACAGTTTCTACTTGTTCAAAAATTATGTCAAGATACAAAATTTCACACATTATCACCATAAAAGTCACATTTTTGTTTCTTTTAAGTTCCTGGGTGAAGGTTGTGGTATTGAATTCTGCTGTATAAGCAAAGGATGACAAACATCCCTAAGATGCAGCCGGTGGTAAAATAAAATAGAATAGAATAATACAATAATACAATGTCAGCTCTTGGGTTATGATTAAATAAAGAAATGGGGATGTGAGAGGGTGGACATGAATACAGAGGTAACCCCAGAAGCATCCCTTTAACCAACTGGCGCGTTTGTTTTGTCTACTTGAAGCTGCTGCCACCAGAAAAGTTTGGGAACATCCCTGTTTGGAAAACCATTGTGTGCGCGTAGGAGGTCGCAAACGTAATATTTCCATGGTAAAGGGGAGAAAACAAAGCATGCGCATGCACAGAAGTGATGCCTTCAGGACCAACGCCTTGGTCCTGACGCACGGCTGAGTCAGCGGGGGCGCGCGTAAATGATAGTAAGTCCCGACACATAAAAAGCGCGATCATGGCTCCATCCCGTGTTCAGCCTTGGAGCCCGAGAAGCCAGGAACCATCAGGTAAAGAAGAGAGCAGCACCAAGTGGATGTGCCACATGTTTACAGCCAGGACAACTTGTCACCAGGTAGGAACTTGTTTTTTAAATTTCTATATTAATAAAACAGCAAAAATACCATAAATATGAACGTGACTACATCTTATCACTGTATGCCATTAATGATTATTATTTTAAAATACGAATTTAAATTAAAAACGAGTTTCAGATTTCTGCTTTTTATAATGACTATTATTTTTGTTGTATTTATTATTTGCTTATTTATTAATTCAGTCTCATGGTAAGCACACATGATATTTATGGATTTATGGATCAGCCTATAACATATATTTGTTGTTTGTGACAACCCCGACTCTGATTGTGCTTGTTTCTCTGGGATATTTAAGCTCCACTTGTTGCTCATCTGCAACATTCTAAACTGGTACATATAAGAATTTATCAAATGCTATTTAAAATATATGAGATAAATGACATGATTAAATAAATTAAAACAAGTAAAAAAAAAATGAAAAATGGAACTTGTGCCATAGCTCTTTTAAACTTCAATGTCATTATTGCTAAGTAACTGTAACATGTGTTTTTAAACAATAGTGAGTGATAAACTTTCTTGGATTGACAGACTTGTTCATTTTGAACCTCAAAGGATTTGTTAGTGCAACTGTTGTGTTATTATCCAAGTTGTTACAGCTTGTTAACACGTCTTACGTTTAACACTTCACATAAAACAGCTTTTTCCATTTCTTACACCCTTTTTCCATACCACACTGCTGCAAGTGCCTGTGTAAGTGTTTGGTTTGAATCCACCCTTGAATCATGTACATGCTAAGATGCTGTGTTGTTATATGTCCCCAAGGTAAAGAAACATGATGGAGCTGAAACCTTTGTTGAAGAAGCTGGGCTCAATAATCCGTGCCATCCTCACCTTCCTCTTCGCTCTGGTGGTCCTGGGTGTGATGGTGTGGGCCTACGTCGACGGCTTCCAACTGGCGACCTCCACGTATGGAATCATCTCCTTTGGTTTTTATGGACTGCTCCTCTCCCTCCACGTGCTGTTCCAGAGCTTCTTCGCATTCATTGAACACCGGCGAATGAAAGCCCGCACAAAACCGTGCACCTTGACCAAGACCATTGGCTTCACCATATCGGCCTATCAGGAGGACCCCACCTATCTCAGAGAGTGCCTCAACTCCATCAGGGCTCTCAAGTATCCCCCTGAGCTGCTGCGCATCATCATGGTGGTGGACGGGAACTCAGACGATGACCAATATATGATGGACATGTTCAGAGAGGTTTTCAAAGACCAAGATCCTGGCTGTTATGTGTGGAGGAACAACTACCACACATGGGACCCCACCCAGGCCCAGCAAGACGAGGAAATGGCCATGGGCTCAATGTGGGATCCTGATTATGTTGTAGGAGAGGATCCACAGAGAAAAGAGGTAGAGCACCTGATCCAGAGCAAGAGATGTGTGTGCATTATGCAGAAATGGGGCGGCAAGCGGGAGGTGATGTACACGGCGTTCAAAGCACTTGGATCCTCAGTTGACTATATACAGGTATATCTATTTCCTCATTTATATCCCTGAAGAGTTTCTTTTAGTTGAGATCATTTTATGAAAAGAAAATTACAGTGTTGCAAGTTTTTAATGACATGAATCTCTTTCCCGTTCCTGAGGTGTGTGACTCAGACACTAAGCTGGACCCTCTGGCCACTATTGAGCTGTGTAAGGTGCTGGAGAGTAACCCCAAGTACGGTGCCGTGGGAGGAGACGTGATGATCCTCAACCTGAAAGAGTCCTACATCAGCTTCATGAGCAGCCTGAGGTACTGGATGGCTTTCAACATCGAAAGGTCCTGCCAGTCCTTCTTCAACTGTGTGTCCTGCATCAGTGGGCCTCTGGGTGAGTGTTTTCTCAAAGAAGCAGCCGGAGTCGCGTCTGTGTTGTGGTGTTGTTGCAGCCCATTGTAACTTCTGTTTCCTTGACTTGCTCCGTGAAGGTCTGTACAGGAACGATCTCCTCCAGCAGTTTCTGGAGTCTTGGTACAATCAGAGGTTTTTGGGAACTCACTGCACATTCGGCGACGACAGACATCTCACAAACCGAATGCTGAGCATGGGCTACGCCACCAAGTAAGAACCCTCTCAACATTACAGAAATGACACAAGACACAATAAACCTCTGTTGATTTTAAAGTTCTTATTTCTGAATTTGTTTTAAAGATACACGGCTCGCTCCAAGTGCTACACGGAGACACCTGCTCAGTTCCTGCGCTGGCTCAACCAGCAGACTCGCTGGACAAAATCGTACTTCCGTGAGTGGCTCTACAACGCAATGTGGTGGCACAAGCACCACCTCTGGATGACCTACGAGTCCATCATCTCAGGTATTTTCCCCTTCTTCGTCACCGCCACCATCATCCAGCTGTTTTGGAACGGCACGCTGTGGGACATCCTGTGGATCCTGTGCTGCATCCAGCTGATTGGGCTGGTGAAAGCGGCGTACGCCTGCATCCTGCGCAGAGACATGGTGATGGTGTTCATGTCCCTCTACTCGGCTCTGTACATGACGAGCCTGCTGCCTGCAAAGTATTTCGCCATCATCACCATGAACAAGAGCAGCTGGGGGACGTCAGGCAGGCGAAAGATGGTGGGGAACTACATCCCCCTCCTCCCTCTGTCGGTGTGGGCAGCCATCTTGTTAGGTGGGCTCGGTTACACAATCTACAAGGAGAGTCACATGGACTGGTTCGCTCCAGCCAAGATTCAAGAGATTCAGTTTTTGGTCTTTGGCTCCGTGGCCTACATATGCTACTGGATGCTTATGATATTTCTCTATTGGGCATGGTTCCGCAGGTTATGTAGAAAACGTGCACAAAAATACACGGTGAGTGTGTAAGTCCGAAGTGAAGAACTGAGTTTTCTTCAAATGGAACTATTTTCTTTATTTTATTCATTTGATTTCTTTAAATTATTTAGAAATGATAGTTTGGGTCGTTTCATGCAGATACTGGACCAACAAACAAATGAAATGGCAATAATTTTTGGTGATCTTGATGAAACATCCATACAACCAAAGCATTTTTAACACATTGCAAAAAAATATAGATATATATAATGTTCGTGTGGAGGTGTTGTTGCACATTTCAATGAAACTGTACTGAGGGCTTTCGGGCTCATGCACTTCTCAGGTTTCTCTTTGTCAGTTGACGACTGGTGAGATGACCTTCCAGCAGATATTTATTCAATACCTAATCATGCGAAAAACTGCTATTCGCTTATTTTAACGCATTTGGATTAAAGGGTATTGTCCACGTATGTGTGTCTTTGTAGATTGCATCAACAGTACAAAGAACTCCACTCACGGATGCATTACTGTGCCAGTTAAGTTAAGTGACCTTCACTTCAGCACTGTTATTGTTATTGCACTGGATCCTGGACAGAACTTTTTGCAGGGATGCAGATTTCCTTGAAAATAATGGAAACTGCAGTTATGTTATTGATTAAATATTATATTTAGATGCTGTACATCTATTCTCTTGATGTGTGAAGTACTTTGTGAGATGCACTTTTTGTATTACTGAGGGAAAATGGACAAACACTGCCAAGTTGTATGTTTATTTGTATATTCTAAACAATATATATGTTGTAATGTCTGGAAATAGTTTGAAAATGTGAACAAATTGAAGAAGAAAAATAAAATGTTTTTCTAACATGCACAGTTTTGTATTCCTTGAATCAAAATCACATTATGTCCGGAAAAGAGCATGCAGGATTCTTTTTTGTTTTGTTTTACTATAATCACTTCGGCGAGAGAGCAGTGTGGTGGTGAAAGTCCATATTGTACAGAGCCAGTCAAATTATTTATTTAAAAAATAATTTGTATGTGGAACGCCAAAATACTAAGCAAAGTTTTCCCCACCCAACACCCTCATTTCATCTGTCATTCATTTATCTTAATAATTTAGCTTGAATAGGCTATTCAAGAATAGGCTTTGTGTATTAGGTATAATGTATTTATGGAACTTAAGATATTGTGATGTTAGAAAAATTAAATAAATAACTTTACAATTCAAATGTACATATCTTTTGGTGTGTTCCTAATCCTTTAACTAACACATAATACGTCACAATAAAATGTATAAGGAATGCAAGTGTCAGAGTCACGCTCAGGACATTGTGAGCAGGACGTTTTTTGTTTTGTTTACGTAACAGCGAGGGCGTAGTTCTCGCTAATGGGTTTTTTGAAAGCGGCAAAAGTGCAGAGGGAGTGATCCCTGCTTTGTAATGTTAATAGATGTTAGTTAGTTGTTGAGGAACAGTGCGTCAACAATCCCAGTGATAGTCAATGGTAGGATGTAGAATTCAATACACAGGGAATTCCTAATGTCACAAGTGAGGTGTTCCCATTTACACAAACACCCGAGTGGCTCTTGACTAGAAGATCAACACCCAAAGACAGATCTTCAGATTCTGACGGAATAGGTGTGGAGGAGCATTCTCAATGGAAAATTTCACCTGTATGATAATGCAAATAAGAACAAGAATTACACAGTGAGGGGAAATGTGCCAAAGTATGAACTTGTATAAAATTCTACCGCAGTGAATCCATGGACTCACACATGTGCAACTCGTCGTATAACATTTATAAGCTGGTTAAAAAAGCACAGAATCAAAGCAAAGTAAGAACAACATAAATATAAGTAAATAAAAATGACAAATAAATGAAAAATTCACAAAGGAAAATCTCTCGAAACAGATATAATAAATTCTGCCAACTGATTTAAGGAATGATTTAATGAATTGAAACAATTGCTCCAGGTAAAGCACATACAGGACAAAGAGAATGGGGCTGAGAACAGAACACTGGGGTACACCACAATACAGACTTTCATATGTGGATGAAAACAGCCCTGCGTTAAAACAAATAATGGGGTTGTGTTGGTATTTAACCAGAGGATGAAATATAATCCAGAAAGACTATAGCACCAGGCTCAAGAATTTGAACATTAAAAAAAAATTGTGTTGTGTAATATTACAATTTGGGGATGGGGGGATTTGTATTACAAAAAGTTGGTGGTGGCAAACAGCAGAAAGAAGCCACACTGTAAATAACATGCAGTAACAGATCATAGCATCACTGTGTAACCAGTGGTTCTGACCCTTTTTGACTTGTGACCTTTGACATAAAAGTCGTCCGCATGTGGCAATCGGTTCCACCCTGTCCTCTAACCAGATGGTTACTTATAAATATTTTTTTTAGGAACAAAGTGACTAAATTATTCCATATTTCACAACAAGACTGGAATGATTAGAGAAAATACCCCTAAAGTGAATGCAAACATCTGTATCAGAATATTTGTCTCATTTAATAACCATTTGGAAATATTGGACCAGCTAAGAATAATGATGATAATAATGAGTGAATATGTCACAGACACAAAATTTGTAAAAAAAAATATTTTAATACTTTTTACACTTCGGGTTTATTTATGTATAATATATATATATTATTATAGTGTAATTATGTACTTATGTTTTCTTTGGAATGAGGGACTTTTACTTGTAATGGATCATTTGTCATATTTTACTATACTTCATCTTCCACTGTGGAGCATTATCATGCATCAATGGAGTAAAACTGATTAAAGCCAGTGTACAACTTGTTAAAAATATTCAGTTTATCTCGGATGGTCCTAATCTGTGCTTCTTATAATATTGACCCACTGTTGTCGCCACTGTCACTCAGCAGTCGTTCAAAACCTGAGATTCTACAACAGCAGATGATGACCACAAGACCATTGGTAAAATCAGGAAACACCAGCATAGATTACACCATCTGCCGAACTATGTATCTGTCACACCGCAGTGAGTCAAGGCCTCTGGCAGCGGTTAAAATATCTAAGGTTTGGCTGCTGAAATTTTTTCTCATATGAGTAAAAGTGTCCGGATTTCATCGTGAGAAGAATTAACATTACTCATCAGATCGCATCGTGATAGCTGGATCTGTCTCTAATGGATATTATGGCCACATTGTAATCTACGCAGTGTGGATGTCAGAGCTCTGAGGTGATTTAGTAAAAGACACCACTTTCTTAACCCGACAGAGCCTTAATGAGTCAGAGAAAGGAGAGGTCTGACGAAGCCAAACATCACTTCCCCTCGTGTCTGTTTCCAATTAGCCTGTCCTCCCCCACCCTGTCTGGGCCTCCCTCCCTGATATCAGGAAGGTGGAACAGTCTCAGCAGTGTCGGGGCCCACGTTTGATCTAGAATGGGAGGCAGAGGTTTGGGCCACACAGTGATGTGTCACCTTCAGAAGTGAATTGTTTGTGGTCTTAGTTTATCTAAGCTGCTGGTTTTGTCTGGGAGGAGGCTTCACAGAGGAGGATGGGGTGAACTTACGCAATTTACAATTTCTTCCATCAGGACGTCAGCACTGACGTCATGATTAATACAAGGTGATATGTGGAGAAGGAAAAAAAAAAGGGAAGTAGAGGAAATCAGTAGCCTACTATGGGAGTAATTATAATGGGTTTTTTCAGTCTGGCTTGCATTTGCCATTACCAATCCAGTATTTCCCACTTTCGATTTATGTATGTAATTTTGGTCCTTTCGGTCATTTATGTATGTAGTATTTAAACAAACAATCAAAATGTCTAAATGGGGTAGAGATGAGAGAATGAACCATTACACAGAATAAGAATGGAGCTTTCCATTAGAACATTTGGTTATCTTTGGCACATTGTGTTTGGACAAATGAAGTTTAGGGTGTTGACCATGTCTGCAGGGACTGTGATTATGTCACGAGCCTCCCGGTCAGCTACAGCATGCACACTCATGCTGGTGGAGCTGCCATCATTTACTGGAACTTGCGCAGAAACACAGTTTGAAGCTGCATGCCAGCAGACACCAATCAGCTCAAAGCTCTTCCCAAATTGTTTGAGGTCACTGTATGAAAAAATCAGTGCTTAACATGTGTCTTTGTTTTTTGGCTGAAAGTTGTTTTTTAACCCAATAAGCATCTGGCTCTATGTTTGTGAATCCACTGGACTGATTATTATCAGTCCAGTGCATTTTATAACAGTGCATGTATTTTTATAAGATACTGAATGGAGCAGTTATTTCCCACATCATCAAAATCAATCACATCTCCGAGAGACACTGTGTCATAAGTTGTCGCTTTATTTTTGGAGTACGTTTGACATCACAATGGTCTTCTCTCCGATAGAAGAGCTCATTTACTGTATTCAAACGTGTGTTACTTCAGAATATGATGAATTGCATCCGAACAAGCAAATAAGTAATCCACGATTGCCTCCTACCATTGTGGTGGGTGTACACGACTATGAACGTGGGTGAAAGCGTCAAACGGTTTGTTACAGGCTCAACAAAAGATTGACACCTTCTATCCACACTTGATTCAGAGATTAACTGGTCTTTAAACAGGGAGGTTTCCTGAAGGAGTTTTACAAGGTTTTAACGTCATGGCCACTCCTATCTGTTGCCTATTCATCTTTAGGAAGTCCAAACGCACAACAGACCCAAGCACCACACAAGAGAGGACCAACAGATTCCCTATAATCCAGCTTAATCCGCACACACATAAATCAGATGCTGTATGGTTCACATTTCCTGCCGGAAGTACTGTCACAATGCATCACTGGTTGCCTTGGTAACTGGGCAATACAGTGGAATCCTCTCGTTGAAATGACCAGTATTGAGTCATGTCTGACTATATTTAGATTCTCCACTAGTGCTTTATAAAGCTCACAGATCCCCGTCTGTCCTCGCAGTGTGTGAGAGTTATTTTGAGGAGAAACACAGAATGAACTCAGAACTCACTTTATACCAGTGTATGGGAAAACAAGGTCCTACACTAAAATGACATATACTCTTCATCGACCTTGCTTTTAAAAGAAGAGTACAACAAGATTATTGTAATATAACTTATTCAAGTAGTAGAATAAGAGCACTATAGGAAGTCACAAGTAAAGGACAAATATAAATAACATTGTTTTGAAGTACATGTTCAAATTATCTGAAATAAGTTTGACCATTTGGGGAATAATGGAAACAACAGATTGACAATAATTTAAAACAATAAGTGAATGAAATAAGAAAATACTAATCCCAAACATGACACCCAAATGTCAAACAATATAAACATTTAAAATTAACATGAAAAGAGGAATGTCTGATAGATGTCTAACATACGTACATACAAATTTCCTGTAGTCCTGAAAAATGTTCGAATTCTACATATGTTTCAGTACCACATTAAAAGTAAATGCCGCTGTAATGCATTGAATACCCTATTGTTATGTGACATTTAATGGTTGAAACAATCTTTTGTCAAAGTTATAGAGATAGGTAAAAAATTGTTAAAACATATTTTGATATTGACATGAAATTAATACACACGTTGATCTGGTTAAATGCATGTACCATACGCTGCATGCATATGAAGAAACTGAGAAATGGCACATTAAGATTAGATAGAGGAGATAAAGCTGATTTTAGGGTTGGATGAGTGTGTGTGGGGTCCAGACTCATGACCTCAGTGTTTCTAATATCCCTGCTCTTTAATAACACACTCTGAAGTGGATATCTTTGATGTTGTGTTATTATATCATTATTCCTCATGACTTTTCATGTTGTGTGTTAACTTAATGAGATGTAAGTCTCTTTCTCACTCAGAGTGGGTGCAGCAGAAAACGCAGGTTTTGATGGAGCGATGTCCATGAGAGCGGCCTGTGCCTGCCTCTTTTGATATCTCCTCCTCGTACCTGGAACCAGTGAACACAGATACAGTCTGTTACTCTGCACTGGTCAGAACAAAACAGGAGGTTCTCAGCAACTATGCATCAATAAAAGAAAGAGTAAAACACTGGGTTTGAGAAGAGTTATTGGGTACAGGACTGTTTGCTGCTGCGTGTCTCATTTACTGGACATTATAAGCTTTACACATGCTGTTGTTTCTCTCTGTGGACCGACTGGTGTCCATGGGATCTCACTCTCATGGCCAATTTAACTAAATTCTACATTTCTACAACATTTTCTATAATGCAATGACAGCCCTGAAACAAATACTATATTCAAGTTTGACTTTTAAAGGTAGACTGGTAGAGCCAACACATATAGATAAACAAGTATTCACACTAACACATTTACGGTCAATGTGTTTCCAATTAACCGAACCCCAAAACTACATGTTTTTGAACTGTGGGAGAAAGCCAGAGTACTTGGAGAAAACCCACACAGACACAGGGAGAACATGCAAACTCCTCACAGAAAGACCCCGGCCAAGCTGGGAACCTTCTTGGTGTGAGGCAGCACTGCTCATTTTCTTTTTATCAGCTCAAATTAGGGTGGATAAGATTTTGAGCAAGAAAAGTGTTCTTCACAAATAAGACCAAAGTTTGGAGTTGTAAATTAACTTTTGTTAAATAAATACATCAACATGAGAAACTTAGATTTGTATTTGTAAAAACATGTATGTGAACAGAAAACACAGAATTGTTGCTCCCTCTCTGATTGGAGTTAGTCATAGAGCCAAGTCACGTCTGTGAGCTGGCTCTGTGGGACAGACACAGATGCTGTGGTGTTATACGTCACGCCCCTGATTCCTGAATACTGGCACGCCATCTTTAATCCCACGCTGGGGTGGAAATGTGTTTGTTTGGTTCAGTGCAAATGAGGAAAGGCAGGAAAATGAGGGGTCTATTTAACAGAAATACTGTGGGATCTGTTCAGAAGAGGCTTCAGTTTCAAGGCGAGAACTCGTGGTGTTTGTGTCTCAGTTGTGAACACAGTCAAAATAATAATTTGAAGAGTCCTTTGTAAAAGAAAACCTTCAGCAGTTGGGACACGTCACTGCTGGATGCTAACACAGAGAGGAGAGACAAAAGTTGATGAAGACACAAGGACGGAAATCAACAAAATGGCCGATCTTTTGACCTTAGATGACATCACTAATATCTTGTGGCTGAACACATTTTCCAGTCAAGAACTGACGAGCATAACTACAGTGAGGAGCAACATAAAGTAATTTGTACACTTTTATTTTAGAAAATATTAACCATATTTCTGCAACATTTCCTCTCCTACTTTCCACTGACTGTCTGATATGTTACAGAACTTTTAAAGTTATTTTCACTGGTTTCCCAGCTTGAATTTAAGGGGACTGTTGCCCATTGGTGGAGGTATGAGCTCTATTGAGTAGCATTCTAGTTTAAAACGGTTTTGAACATAGTTTATTTCTTGTTTTGCCACTTTTTGTTAGCTCTCTGTATTCTGCTTTCAAGAACAATGTAAAACAGAATATTCCTTAAATATATTTTTTAATATACATATAAATATAACACAAATATTTCAATAAGCCCTGTGTGTGCAATTTGGTTCAGCCTGATTTAATTTAAGAGTATTGTTGGACATTGGAGGACGTATGGGGGTCTACTGAGGGCCATTCTAGTTTTTTATGTAATCACTTTTTCTTCATTCTCTTCTGGCACCCTTTCGCCGATATTTGTCACTTCAAGCACTCACATAGAACTATGTGAGTGAGGGGCATAAACGATGGTTTGTACTTTGTGTGTCTGTAAGTGTGACAGAACGAGTGGAGTGTTTGTGTTAAAGTCACACTGACCCAGTGCAGCCAGGTGTAGCCCACCACTCCTGTTTTGAAGGAGAAGCAAAGTATGCAAGCACTAAATAGAAGAAAATATGGATTCTCTGTTCTTTGGGTCACTGTAGAGAGAATTCATCACCAGAGGTCAAAGGAGATCTATAAGATTTTTCCACACTGAGAGGTCATGTCGTAGACTACAGTAGAATGTTGTGTAATGCGTAATGGCTTCTGCCAATCACTCCACAAAGGCAGACTCTGACATCAGAGGCTTTGGGTGAGGCGCTCGGCTTTGAGGGTTTTCTCTAAACATGTTGGCAATTATACAGCATGACTGGATTGTCACATTTTGAAATCCATTTCCATTTGAAGGATTTCCCCATCACATGTGATTCAGATTAGTTTTTGGGGATGTTTTCTTTTTCGTTTTAGTAACCAAACATTCTCTGTCCCACAGCAACGTGACACAAAGTGAGAACTAACAACAAAGTTCAATGCAAAGCCAAATGAATGTATTGCAGTTTTCTCCATATGACATCTGACATGAGATGAAGAGTGTGTGAGTGTGTGTGTGGTGCCTCCCTGTGGTCACGAGAAGGATTGACTGTTTCAGCTGGTTGTCTGCTTCAAACAGGCGAGAGGAACAAGGACTATTTTTCTGTATTTATCTAAATGTCAGTTTGACCATATATCTTATTTTTTTTACTTATCAGCTCTGTCTTGGCGTCACTGAGTCCATGACCCAACACTCTTCATCCAGGTCTGTCTCAGTCACTACGCAGCCCTGGCTATAACACTTATACTCAATCTCACCTACTCTTTCATTCACTTTTCATCACACCTCTGCTTCCTGTCCCGACTGAAGGTTTGATGTCAAAGACCGGACTCCCCCCTCACTCCCCTTGGCCCCCCAAGGGCAGCTGTGGCTCAGGAGCTAGACGTCCACTAATTTAAAGGTCTGTGGTTCCTTCCCTAGTGTAAATATGTCTTGTAACTTGTCGTGTAAAATCACACAGAAAATATAAATACTGTAAATACAGTCCATTTCCATTCAACATTCCTTCCAATACTGTTTTCCATTGTTTTCTCCACCATTTCCAAAATGTACTGCAGCATCCACACCGTCACAATGCAAAGCAATCTCTTCATATTTACATTACCCTTCACCCAAAAAGCAGCCTTATTATATCTAATATACTGCATCATAATGGATATTATCACGCCATAAGATCAATTCACTGTCTAACTTTAGTGCCTCTGTATTTCCTGGCCTGCAGAGAAGCCAGCGCAGCCGTTGACAAGAACTGTCACAGTTTTCATGTTGGTGGTGATGAACTAAAGTACAATAGGAACGTGGACCACCTTTTTATTTATGATGTCTAAACCCAAAACATTTAACTGAATCTTATTTCTTTACCGTTTTCATGACACAGTTAGTGGATTTAAATAAAGTATTTAAATCATAAGTCGAAGAAAACAAAAAAAATCTGTTAAAAAAGTGTTATCATTGAAATGTGCTAAGTTTCGGGGGGGGTTATATTTATTTTGTTTTATATTTGTGGCTTATTCTTCCTCATAACTTTACTCATGACGTTTTAAAACAGACAAAGTTTAGTGTCAAGCAGCATAAAAAGTATCTCCAATTGAATGTAGAGGCAGTTGCTCTTTCCACCACTGTCTGTCACGAAGGAAAAAATACAGCACAGAATAGAAGAACCACTGATAAAGGTGCTCATCCTGCCCTCTAGTGGTGGAAGGAGTCAAACACAGGTTTTCTATAAGCCATGACGTAAGACTGTATTGGAACCAGAGGCCTGGTGAAATTATTTTATTTCAGAATCAGCTTTATTGGCCATGTATGCCTACATATACAAGGAATTTGACTCAAAGCAGAACAAGGTTAATTTACCTATGTACAAGTATGAAATATATATATATATGAAATCACTACATTCACAACATTTCACTACTTTCTAACTCCCAGGATCTTGATTCTTCACGTTCATCAGTTTGTTCGGATAGTACTGACAAATGCAGAGCCCTGGAGCAGCCAAAGAAAAGAAGGAGATATGACACTAATATATAAACTTAATATATGAAAATAAGACATAAATAAATGTAATCTACATATATTGCTGGCTCATCATCACAAGGCCAACATACGAAGACAAGGAACCTCTCACACTCACATTCATACCTACAATCAATTTAGAGTGTCCAATTAACCTAAACCCAATCTGCAATGAGGTACCCAGAGAAAACCCACACAGACATGAGAAGAACATGCAAATGCCACACAGAAAGTCCTATATACAGTATATATATACACATACACCCTGCATCTGGCATCTTGCATTCAAACTTTCCATGCAGTTCATGTTTTACCCGAGGGAGAGGAACAGCAGCAGCAGCAGAGCAGTTAAACAGGCCATGTGGAGCGGTGACAAAGGGAGGAGGTGGTGGTGGGGAGGAGGAGGAACGTCAGGCGCAGGGAGTAACCGGCCTCCTGGGAGAAGAGACAGGTCGAATATCTCCTGCAGCTCTGTATGGCCTGCCACAACCTGGGGGGTCACTAGAGAGACAGAGAGAGAGAGAGAGAGAGAGAGAGAGAGAGAGAGAGAGAGAGAGAGAGAGAGAGAGAGATGATGAGAGGAGGGGATGAGGGGATGATTGGAACTCACATTAAGTAAGATGTAAAAAATGATGGTGAAGGGTTTTGGGAGGATGCAATGTAATATAAAAACTGTGTTTACTGTAAAGAAAAAGTTGAATGAAGCCTAACAACGTATTAAATGAATGTTGTAGAGAAAGAAGGGAACCGATAAGAAAGAAAGTGCATCCTTCATGCAGCAGAGTGCAGGAAGCATTTGCACTAATACCGAATACGAAGATACATGTGTACTTACACTCATGCACAGATGCTATTCTGCATGAAAAGGCATAAATACACATCCACTCATTAATATATCTGCACAGATCGATTTCTCTATGTTTTTACTTTATGTAGCACAATTTAAATCATTTTTGTCTAGATTTTAACAGTATTTCTCCTCAGGTATTAAATGAGCTGTGTTTTTGCTTCTCCTTAGTCTCCAGTGTTTTATAATTACTTAAGAAGACGTCATAGAGAATACATTCATCTATTTCTATGTGTTATCTCCGGAAACATTAGACCAGAACTCAAGTTAAATCTGTACCCACAGAAAACATTATTTCACCAACCAAAAATGATTTGACCATTAAACATGATCAAAATATATGGATGAGAATTGAATTGTTTCTTCCACACTCTTCTCAAACACTTAAATGATGACGAAAAAAATCTTTCATAAAATATATTTACTCCCGGTTTCACTTTTGCTGCATCTGAGCAGATTTTCATCTGAAGTACGAATGAGTGGTTTTGTGTCTCAGCTCAAATGAAACTCCCAGTGGTAAATATCCATCACAATATATTAATTATTTTCCCCTGAAAGTGGAGCATCTTGTTACCTGCGATATAGAAGTACAGTCTCACTATGGAGCGCCGGCCTGAGTAGATCTCACACAGGTAGCTGCCTTGATGATGCAACTTTGTAGACGGGATGGAATAAAGCCTGTCCACCCCTACAGTCACTTCCTTAAACTGATCCACTCGCTGCGTTCTCACCTGCAGGAAGAAACACCTCAGGTCTACATGCAGGGGTCGCAGATGGCAGATTTAATATGACTAGAAAAACGTTGATTTCTCAGAGATTAATTCAGGGATCATGTTTCGGGGACTGATATTTATAAGTGTGCGGATCCAAATAAAAAAAATTGGAACTAGTGGATATAAAGGTTCAGTGTGTATGATTTAGGTGAGAGGTATCTATTGGCAGAATTTGAATATAAAATAATCCTAGTGATGTTTTCACTTTCGTGTTTCATCTAAATTGTACAAGTTGTTGTTTTCTTTACCATAGAATGTGTCCTTTATATATAAATACCTAATATTTACATCGGGAGTGGTTCCTCTCTACGGAGGCCGCCATGTTTTTTTTTACAGTAGCCCAAACTGGACAAACTAAACACCTTTTGAGTTTTTATGAAAACTGAAGGCTACCACAGGTTCCCTTTCATGTTTGTAAGGGGAGGGTGAGGTGAGGGGTATTCAGCTGCAACATGCAACGTCACCACTGGATGTCACTAGATTCTACACACTGAACCTTTAAATGTGATTTCATAAAAGGGCTGTTGGGCCTTAGTGGACATATGAGCTCGACTGAGTGCCATTCTAGTTCACCATGTGCATACCTCTTCTGCAAACCTCCAGATTACCTGGATGTCGTTTGGTAGGTGAAACGGCACGTCACACCTCATTCGGCTCCTGCTGTTCTCCATTACTTTAATTTCTTTAACTGAAATAAACACAGCCACCCACACAGTCAGAAACACACACACACACACAGTCGCACACACGCAGATAACATTCACAGGGGGGCAGCTCTTGCGCTCTGAGTCCTCCTTAATGATAATACTTAAGCCCGGTCTCTGAGGAGTGGAGTAAAAGTGATGATATGCAACACAGTGGCTGTGCTGCACGGGGTTGATACGAACACCGTCATGTGTGGGAGTCAACTGTCACCTTGCATAAAGAAGCCAAGGACTTAAAGAGTACCTTGGGGGCTCTATGCAAAAGATACATTATAATGTGTGAAAATAAAACCTTGCCTCAGTCTTTTTTTCAAATCCTGACTTTCCGCTAAGAGCATTTCAAGGATCAGAAGAGGAGCATTTAAATGATCAAGAGCGAACACTTATAAAGGTGAAAATATCGTTATGTAAGGATGTGTCAAGTCTGGATTAGCACACCCTCTTTTCCCACTTGAAAATTGCGATGTAACAGTATCTGTAATCCAATGTGTTGGACAGATTATTACCAATACTCACCAGGACAGTCGAGAGGGAATTCACAGGAGTCATACTGGCAGGTAACACAGTTGTACACTGCACCTTCACTCTGGAAACCTGGAGAAGGCATTCAACCTATATTGTAAGGCTGATGCATGGATTAATATACAAGACCTTGTTTGTGTTAACAGAAATAATGATTTTGAACAGACAAAGAAAAGAATAAAGGCACTGACCACATGGAGGGAAACATCCAGAGACTGTGAAAGGAATGAAAGACAGTTAAAACGTTTTATTTTGATCAGACGACTGATGCAAACATCTGTTCAGCCTGACTGCTCCTCAGTAGTTTTCACAGTTCTTGAAAGGCTGTAACTACTTTATTACAGAGTGAGTACAGGGATCAGATGGAGCTGTAATGACCTAATCCAGGCCTCCCTATAGATGAAAAGATGGAGGAGATGGGAAGAGACCATGTCTCACCTCTAGGCAGTTTGGAGGCAGCTGCGATGAAATTGTCTGCCGCTGTCTGAAACCTTTTCTCATACACTGTGTCTGATAGATGGAAAGGAGGAGGAGGAGGAGAAGGAGGAGGAGGAGGAAGAAGAAAGAAATATTTGGTTCAACACATCCTGGTGAATTGTGTGCTTCAGGGCATCATTTTGAAATCTCTCATTTCTACCTTCCCTCCGTTTCTGACCTCACTTAACAATTCCGACGCTTTAAAGACTCATTTATTTGCAGTTATGTGTGGATCAGAGCAGCAGATTAGTTACCGTCGTTCAGCTTGAGGTCGAATTCCTCAACCATGGGCAGAATCTCTGCATCCAAAAGTTCCTTCAGCCGTTTGTCATAACCTTTACCTGCAAGAGGGACACACATCACACACAGTATAACCCAACTGCCATCACTAATTGTCTAGAGCTGCATGGTTTGCTCATTTTATTGTAAGATAATTTGCCTCACCGACTCTGCCAGCCTCCAACACCCTCTCATTGTTGTTGAATATACGGTCCAGCTTCCTGAAGCAGGCGTCAATGTTTCTAATGTTGTACTCTGTCAGAATGTGACCCCAGCAGAGACGAAGACTCTCCTGCACATCAGCGAAGCACTGATAGCAGCTCAGAGAGGTGCCGAACAGCAAGCTAACACACACGAGCCGCAGAGCAGAGGGGCACATTTTCTAATGCAAGTATCCCACTAAACAAAGGTGTGTGTGTAAACAGTATATATTTAACCCTTTGATACACAAGCTATGCAAACCCCTTCTAATGCAGATCATGGGTCAAACATGAACCGTATTCATTTCCTGTGGTATTTCAGGCATGGTTGGGTGTTCTTTTATAGCTTATTCTTCCTTCTTCATTTGGGATCAAGGCTTCTTTGATGACTTTGAAGACTCATCTTCTATATCATCAAAGGAGCCTTCTCCATTTAGGAGAGCTGGATTCCAAGACACATCCACAACTCAAGCTTGATCCTGTGTAGAACATAGTAGGTCCTCAGCATCAGAAATTTCAGACTCAGAATCAAGACCAAGTTTGCCTCCTCATTTTCCTCTTTCGGTTCTTCATACAGCATCTTTATGACCAACCTTAAGTCTGAAATGATTGCGACCAGCCATACTAACACTCTTTATCAAATGCATATCAATCAGTCTATTAAGTATATACTGTTATATTTGGAGTTTTATTTTGTTGATCTAGCTATGGTTAGCTAGCCAGAAGAGAAGCTAGCTAGCTAACAGCTAGTTAGCATTGTATATATTTCTTTCTCACTGGTAATGGATTGTAAAATAAGACTTACATGCATCAGATGTGCAAAAGCAGCTGTGTGAAATGTATGGCAGGTGTTCTGTAGTGAATACATACTGTATGGGTCATTTTGACCCATGTGTGTAAAAGTGATTTAGAAATACAAAACATAGATTTGTTTATAAAGTAAGAAAGGAAAATGGAAAATAATGATTTGTGGTAATCAAAAACAAGATATTTAACGTATACTTAGAATATTAAATAATAAAATACATTTATTTCAAAAATATAGCAAAGAAACACTCATGCATGAAATAACACAGGAAATGAATACGGATGTACACAGATTCTTATTCAAAAAGTAACATAGGAAACATTTAAATAAGGATTTGTGATAGTCAAAAACAAGTTAATTGGGGAATACCTGAAATACTGAATGATGAAATTGATTCACTGCAAAGAAATAGAAAAAAAACTGAGTCGAGTCACTTTTGACCCATGTTGTGTATCAAAGGGTTAAATCCTGGTCTCATTGTGACAGAAGTTCGAAGGATTTGTGTTCCAGGATCTTACAAAATAAAGCCTTGAATCTGAATTTTGTGTGCATGTCACATGTTATTAAATGTAAGGTTGTGAAATAATTTTTTTCAACATGCTTGGGTTTAAGGGGAGAGCATCAGACTCCCCTCTACACTTCCCTCCATTCTATTGTCTCTACTCCCCATTTCCTGCTGCCTTAATGCACCAGTTTTACTGCAGAGCACAGAGATGGAGCGCGCCAAGGAGGGAGGCAGCGGCAGCAGTGGGGTGGATGGGGGGGGGGAGTCAGACGAAGAGGGAGTTACATGCTTATATACAGTACGTGGAGAAAAAGCCCACGAGGAATAAAAGTCTAGACTGGTGGTGCGGGGATGACAAGACGGTGTGTGAAAGCCCCCCCCCCAAAAAAGCAGAAAAAAAGGGAACCAAAGGGGATGACAAAATCAATAGTGAGCGGTGAAAGTGCACATTGGTGGAGTTTAGAAATTTCTAAAACTAGTGGAGAGAGAATGTAACAGGGTGAAAAGAAAATGAAATGAGGGAGAGGAAGAAAAGGTGGAGGAGGGAGGAGAGGACACACAAGTGACAGAGGCAGGGGGGAAGAGGAAGAGGGAGCAGGACTACAAATCAAGTCGACTGCCTCATCACATCCTGTATCCCCCACTCGTCTCCCATCCTCCCCCCCAAGTCCCTCACTCCCGGTGCATCTCCATGGCAACCAGACAGGGTGCCTAATACATGAACTTAATATATTTCCAATGGCAGGGTGAGCTGGGTACTAATGCATTCATCTGTCTCCACACAGACAAGCCAATCAATATTAGGCAAGAGTCTGCTCCAGGACTGCCAAAGTCAGACAGCGAGTCAGGACATGGAAAATACCAAATATGTTGTGTGTGTGTGTCAGTGTGAGAGTGTTTCATTGTGTCTGGATGCAGCGTGTGTGTAACGAAAAAAAAGCACAATCTTTTCATGTCCAGAGCTTTTGCAAGAGCATAAAATCTGCTCATTCACAGCTTTGTTTGAATCAACGTGTAGTAAAAAATGTGCAGAATGACACAATTTTTCATTCAGAAAACAGATTAGGAGCAATCGTCACTAGATATAATCTATTATGCTTCATATTAAAGAGCCAGTGCTTCAAGGAAAAGTGGGAGACTGCCAATTTAACACCTGTGGTCTCATTTTGGTACCAGACAGACGTTGTTTTCTCATAAAGTCACACATTACGACAGCTTTTCTTTATCATATTTTTATTAAGACACACAGGTAATAAACAGAAAGTTGAATACACGCAAACATGCACATGATGTACCAATAACTGAAGGTGATATATATGACGGGGTCACAACCCTTGGCTGTCTTTCTATTGGCCCCCAGTGAGGGCTATAACACAAAGCCAGCCAATAGGGTTGGCCCCCTGAGCGGATTGTGCAGCAGGTGGAGGGATCATCGTCTTCTTGTCCAACCCGACGCGTCTCAATCATGACATGACAGGAAAACATGCTGAATCAGTCTGAGGAGCCATACAGCTGGATACTGACATGCATCAATGGTTTAAATATCGAACAGACGTTCATCAACAAGACATTTGACAAACTTCTTCTCTTTTACAGGACGTTGAAACTGAATGCAGCCCTGTTCCCGAGGACCTCACCTGTGACCTGCTTTGACCTCACAGGTTAAGGGTCTCAGGGACAGAGGGGCATACTGTCAAAGTAAACTACCCAGGAAGGGTTTAGCTATAGAGCAACCGAATGTGCAAAAAAGAAACATCGGTGAGATGAAACGTATTAAAAATTAGGAACCGCAGAGTCGCTGCACCCAGACAAAGACATGACCTCATCTGACGTTTGGATTCTGCAGCAGCGAGCAGTCTCCCTGGTTTGCTGCAGATCAGAAGCAAAACCGATCAGTTCAATTAAAACATAATCCTGACCTTTTTGTCTGCATTTCCCCCACAATCGTCTTTTCTTTTGCTGAACATCGTTTTTCAGCAATGCAGCAGATGAGCGCATTGTGGGGGAGATGCAATTCATTCAGGAGGAACTATTTATTTTAAACTGTTGGTAAATGACAAGAGGATTTTGAACATGATTTATTGAGCTTATACTGAGTCTATAGCTGTTCAGAGCTCAGGGATCTCACACAAATGTGATAAAGATAATAGTAGCAGAATAACAGGCTTAAAAGTATCCTAACCAAAACTATTCATACATACATAGCTTAATCTTTACCTTAAAACATAACATATAAATATTGGAAAGGTGCAATATCTTTATTTCTTGATCATTTTCTAGATACGAGATCCACAAGATTCTGTAAAAGAAAAAGACAAGTTTATTTCCAGATAAATCTATGAAGATTCATTCACTGGAATTTATAGTTCACATTTATCCCGTCACAGACATTTTAAGTCGCATGGGTCTTACAGGTTTGAAAATCCCCTCATGCATTACTCATTATTACTATGTCATATAGCTATATCTTATCAGTCAAGTGCTAAGAGCAGGAGATAATCTGCTTCCATACTCACCAGTTATGATTACAACCGTTTTCAATGGTTGTGGAGAAGAAGATGAAGAGCGGGACAGAGAGGGCATCTACGACATCGGTCCACCTGTAAATGAAATCAAATAATGTCACTTTAAGTCAAAGACTATCATAGTCAGTGTAAAACTTCCTGAATATTTTAGTGACAAAAGAAAGAAAATTATTTGCGTAGAAATATAAGAAGCCGATGCCACCCACTGGTAGACAGAGAGAATGACACGCGGTGACTGGGGGAAGACTGAATATGTTCATGTGATGTGCAAAAGGGCCATTAGAACATTTTATGACTCATCTGTCGCAGGAGACATGTTTTCATCACATACAACACCTCAGCGTGAATGTGATTAAAGGTGCAATGAGCCTGCATCACGTCCTGCATCAAACGGAGCTGCATTAATGCAGATTAAGTCTAACCCACAGGTGGACCTGACACGAGCTACAGGCCTCAGGATTTGGGAAAATGATGTTGCGATTGTCTTTGTTAATGTCGCGTGTGACAGATGTGGCAGCTGGATCGGACAAGAGGGAGCAGCGATTATAACCTGGAAATGAATTATGGATTTGTCCGCAATGGAGGACGCTTTACTTTTAAAATGGTTAAGTTCATGTCGGCATCAGTAAAGCAAACCGGTGGGTTAATGAGGTGAAATCACGAAGCACAAAGATAGAAACGCACATTTCTGAGTTGAACACATGCGTGATAACCGCAGCAGGGGTAAATGCATATTGTACAACATTGCCATTCCTTGACAGCTGCTATTTTTACTAACTTCATCTCCTGGTGTAAAAAAAACGTTAATTTAATCAGACAAATGTTTATCTGAGATTCACAATCGAGGTGTGAAAGGAAAGTGAGAATTAAAACAATGAGCCAATCAGACCTGAAACACAGACATGACCTGTCGACAGCACACACAGACTAGATGCTAATTGAAATGCTCTTCAGGGTGTGCAAACCGGGCCAAACACACACACATTTGTACTGTAAATGTATACAGCTAGAAGAGTGTGCACACATGCGTGGACCAAATGCAAGCACAGAAGCAAAGAATTATTGATGGAAAAGTTTCAGATAAAAATGCATGCCACCTCTGCATAAAAACCATAAAACCTTCAATGTACAGTCACCTGGTGAGTGTACATGTTAAATAAAAGAGACATTCACCTTCAAGTCAGCGTCTTCTTTTCTTTTCTTTCCTGCTCAGAGTGAATCTGTGTTTCCTCTCAGCTCCCTCCCTCTCCCTCTCCCTCTCTCCCTCTCTCTCCCTCTCTCTCTCTGATGGTCTCTGCCGGGGCCAGACAGAGAGCCCAGCGGCAGGTAGGTTACAGACAATAGTATTGATTCCATTATTCTGCTCCCTACCAACCCACCTGACTAACACCAACATCTATACAGCTCCTCACCTTTTGTCTCCGCAGGGCTGCCGTGACAAACACACCGAGCTGCAAATGAGAGAAAAATGAGGAAAGAGAAAACGCTTCCTTACTTGCGCGCTCACACACCACGGATGACAGACAACACACACACACACACACACACACACACACACACACACACACACACAAACTCATTTACCAAACGTGCTGCATTCACGCTCTCCACTCGTCTCTCTTTGTACCTTAAAGTCTTTCCTCTTCCTTTCTCTCTCTCCCTCTTTTACACTCTGGTCGTCAACCTTCCATCTCCCTCTTTTTCCTCTCACGTTTTTCCAAGCCTCACGTCTCTAGTAGCCCAGTAAACCCACCCCTCTACACACACACACACACACACACACACACACACACACACACACACACACACACACACACACACACACACACACACACACACACACACACACACACACACACACACACACACACTCCAGTCTGTAAGCTACGTGTCTGTGTGTAAACGTGTGAGCGACGGAAAGAGGGAGTGAATAAGAGTGCAGTGGGTGCATGCGTGTGCGTGTGTGTTTATATGCGTGTCTCCGAGAGAGAGGGACCGTGTGCATGTGTGTGTGCGTGAGCGAGAGAGAGGGAGAGTGGGGGGAGACGGAGGGGGTGGTGGTGGTTGCAGAGAGGCTAGCAGAAAGTGGGGGATGGAGGGGGAGGGTCCGAATCTCTAATAGGATGAGAATAGAGAGAAAATATGAAGCCCAGGAGTCTCATGAACCTGAGAGGCTGACATTACTGCCTCCTCCTATGTGTACACCAATCATACCATCATCACATTGATTAGAGGATTTATGGCAAAGGCTGGAGCACAACTGTAGATTGCAGCTGGAGCGAAATCAAACGCACTAAATCAACCCTCTGTGGGACAACTTCACCAATTACAAGAATGCAGCCTGATTGTACAGCTTGAAATCAGAGGTGGACAATGCAGAGTTAATTGCTTGGTGCAACCGATGCATGGTGCAGAGACAGAGGCTGTTTAAACACATCGATATACTGAGAAATCCATGCATCAATAAAGAAACTTGCAATATTGTACTCTGTACGTTTTCACATCTTTCATATTTCTGCGTGGTTGCTTGCTTAGTTCACAGCTCCACGGGCAGTCTGACTCTAATATTTGTGCTGCTCTCTGTGAGGACAGAGGGCTGCAGTCGTGTTTGTTGGATAACAGAATCATGCGGCCCTGAGGGAAATTCAGAAATGAAAGTAAATCTAATTTAGAGCTACTGATTTGCTGTCTGTTCAGCGAGATGGAGCATAAACACCACACTTGATGTGTAAGCATCATTAATGGCCCTGAAGTGTTCGGACCGTGTTGTACAACAGAGAATAACACGGATGTGTCACACATCCAGAGCAAGTGAGGCTTTAGCTGGCAGAGGAAATACTTTGTATGTTCTTGGCCTGAAGCAGCAAGCGAGAACTGAGGCCTGTAATGACGCCTCCTTGATGGATAAGTAGTTAACAAAAGCAAAAAAAGAGGCCATGAAATTGAGAAAAATTACAGGAAAGAGTGAGCATGTCCATCTCTTGCAACATATTTAAAAGCCCCTCTCTCTGAAACCCAACAAACATCGTGCAATTAGAATCGATTAAAAGAAAAACTCATCTTCACCTTCTTTCAAAAGGCTTCTAGATGAGGCTCCTGTTTCATAAATATGCAACACGAGGATCCAACCTTTCAGAAATGTAGGTTACAATAAAAAACACCACACTATACATTCATAATACCTCATGAATATTCATGGTGGACCAACATTGCCTATGTACGACTCTGTGTCACTTCAGCAGCAGGTATTCCAGACACATACTCTGCACGGCTGAATTTATTCCCTGCTTTGATCCTATTCTGTCTTATTCACAGCTCCCATGCACGACAGGACTCTTCACATCCTCCTCCGTAGCCGCAATTGTACTGTAATGCCATGCCACCTAAATTTGCATAGAGACAACATGCTGAATGTGCTCCCTCTATCTGCTGTGATATGTGCACTACGTGTTCTGTACTGTCCATTTGCACTGGATGCGAGTTCCTGTGCAATATGTGCTTGTGCAGCACATGCATTCTATCTGATCCTACGTTGATGTCACTAAGATGAATTGTTGCACGTTTGCGGCACGAAGATTGCGATTGTGAATGGATTATAAAGTGCAGGAGTGTCTGCCTTCTCTCCTCTGTCTGCCCTCTTGCCAGCAGACTACATTAGAGCACAGCTTTCCAAGACAGCGGCTAGCTGGACGCCATTTTGCCTTAAAAACCAAGGAAAAGCAGCTCTCTCTGGCATGAGCAGTGTCCGAACCCGAGTGACAATTACAGAATGTCACAGACAGGTGTGTGTGTGTTTGTCAGTGTTGGTGCGTGTGTTTGTGTGGGTGTGCATGTATGTATGTGTGTGTGTGTGTGTGTGTGTGTGTGTGTGTGTGTGTGCCTGCGGCTGCACTCTGCAGTGCCACTGTGAGACAAAGCACTGGGAGTGCTCCACAGGGATGACATCATCAGTCTGGGATGATGTCTGCCTCGTATGTCTCGGGATGCTCTAGTTCGCCGTTACATCCCGAGAGACCTGGAGACAACATCTTTGGCAACACATTCCTGCTCATCACACATGTTTTAACAACTTAGTGTGTGTGTGCGTTCACAAAGGCAAAACAATTGTAAACCAGCTTGTGATGTTTTTCTACTGGGAGAGGTTGAGGTGTTTTACTCATGGTTCCAACCTTGAAAGGCGTTTTTTCGAGCAGCGTACTTGCAGGCGGATGAATGTTAGTGTAACAATCTGCTCCCACATATGCAGAGTGTGCAGCATCTGCCAGGCTGCAAACGGAGCCAAGTATAACAGGACGCTGGTGTAAACAGTCTTTGGTGTATAAGAGGAGAGAAAGAGGCAGGGCTGATAGCCCTTCCTCCAGCGCACATTATACTTGCCCTGCACACCTTGCAACTGTCAGACATTCAGCCGTCTGTTCTGGCAGGAGAGCAGCGTGGTGCGGTGGATGATAAAGAACGCTGCGACTGACAGTGCCGAATCAGCACAATTCCCTCCTTCCAGGAGAGGAGAGCTGGATATAACGCACTGCAGATGGCTGCTGTCTCAACCCCTGGTCTGACTTACTGAGGGGATGGGAGGAGGGCGAGGTTGGGGGGTAATGAAACTGGATAAATTAGTGTGTGTTGGTGGATGCAGTGGACTGCACACGGTGGTAACATGGAAGTAGTAGTAGTAATAGTAGTAGTAGTAGTAGTAGCATGTGTGTAAAAGAACAATGTCGGACAGACAATGCTCCTCTACCTGTTGTAGCAGTAATACATAGATCTCATAAATTACAGCCCAGTAGAGGCAGGGGGATTTCCATAGTGAGGCTGTGTATAAAACATGTGGCTCATGTAATCTATGTGTATTCTACATTGTGTTTTGTGTTTTATCAGGGACCATATGAAAATTACTGGCAGGGAGGGGTGCAGAAAATAGAATTTTTTTTGTTTTGTCGAAGGGGCAAGGGTCTGAAAGTTTTGATTGAGAGTTGACGTTTAAAAATGTGAACGTTGCCTGTGTAGTTAAATGCAGAGGAAAACAATCCTGTGTCTGTATCAGCATTATTTTCACTTCAGTCCAAGGGGGAGCGGTGGGGATTTTTCTTAAACCATTTTCTTACAACACTGTCTTGAGACGTTGGGGGAGGGTAATGCAGTATTATTTTCTGAGTCAAAGAAAAATATTAACAAAACAAAAAACAAGATAAATCATTCAGCTGCCTTCTCCCCGTGAACATCTTGCGTGCAATCCCTCATCTGACAGCAGAGTAAGTTGTTAGATAAAAATTGAGCTTGCTTTTGTCTCCCCTCTTGAAGCTGCTGCAGTGGGAGCCACTGATCGCCCAACCGCGAGCAACAGCCCGTCAAGCAGCGGTAGGCCCTGCTGACAAAAATGTCCAGTTGCTACAGATATTGTGCACAAAATGACACACGAGCCCGTGGAGGAGTCACAAAGGCTTTGCCCGTGGGGAGCGCATCTGATTAGACCTTGTGAGAGGATAAAAGGCGTCGCAGCTGAAAAAGGACGAGTCGTGTCATTAACCACTGGGAGATCCTCTACTTACCTCTCTGCTGGGGGTACATTAGACGTGGCAAGAAGTGACTCCGCAGGGAAAGCTAGAAGGTTGTACAGTTATCTCCGTGCTGTTTATTATGCGAAACCATACAACCAACTACCTCACACTGCAGAGCACAGACTGTAGAGCTGCTCTCCAGACAAGTTCTTCGCCAGCAGGACGCAGGTGTCCGTGTACGTACTCTCCCCCTGTCTGGCTTCTGTGCACCAGTCAGCCATTCACCTCACGCCTCACGTAGCCGTTATTAATGTTGTCAAATAGTAAACGTCCTTAACAAAATCATTTATTTAAGCTATTTGAGATTGAGATACAGACTCAAAAGAGATTTACCCATTTGATTTTGTCTGCCGCATGCTTTCTTGCTGTGCTAAAGAACCACTTCATGCTGTTTTTTTTCCTTTGGTCTCGATTCGGGCAAAGACATTTTGATTCACTGACAAGAATCGTATCTTCCCACTGAGCTAAGATCTTGGTGTGTGTCTATTTGTGCACGTTGTTTTAGCAGATGAATCGTTTGAATGACGGGTTTCATCTGGAGAGGTATGAATCTGCAATCATGACCGAACCGGGAGGGTTAACACGCCGAGTGCTGCAGTGGCGTCGATGCCACAGATATGGAAGTGCCCTGTAGCTGCAGCGGAGGAGCTACAGATTAGTTACAAAGAGCAGGTGCACATATTGTGCAGGCACCAAGAGTAGATGGATAAGTTCATTATAAACACACGGGTGGAGGAGAAAGGCTGATGTAATCAAACGTGCTGCAGGAAGATATGAGACAAAAGATGTTGATCTGAAGTTTGACAATGTTGGAACAGAGCTATGAAAATCTGGTTCCACACATCAAGGCCGCTCACGCAGCTGTGAATACTTCAGAGGCTTAGATTCTCATGTTCATTCATAGTCTTCTCTATCCATTACTTAGGAGTTATCGCCCTCTACTGGTGGCTGTGCAAACTGACTTCTTTACTCCACATTTGTGCATTTCAATGCCACAGGACTCTGCAACAGAGCAGCATTGACATCTGCAAACTGACTGAGAAAAATCAGGGGTTGACCGTTCTAGCATTGATTCACACAGGATGGTATCGGTAAACAATTCCATCACGTCCTCATGCAATTCAAAAAAAATCCCCATGCAGCTATATTTGTGTCCAACTCATTAAACCATGATGTTTGGCTTTGCACTCTCCAACATTTACACACTGCAGCATTTCCTCCCAGTCAGCTGTCTGACTCCACTTATTAGCTGTCACGATTTCATTGGAGCTAAATGCCATCTGCCATAATACTGTCATCACCATCAAGTCTGCTGTCAGCTGTGATATCTAAATCAGGGCGACTTCTGCTCCGCCGTCAAACTGAAATTTCCTTCACGTCAAACACAGAGTGGGGAAAAAAAAGACTATGAAACAAAAAAATGAATAAAAAAAAACTTCTTTCAGATCTGTGGATCCTCTCTGTAGCAGTGGCGGTGCTGCAGTACCACGTTCGCTGGCACAAGGCTGCATACCAGCAGCTAGTAGCCAGGAGTGTTACGTTACACCGAACAGACACTCAGACGTAACTGGGGCAAGATGATATGACACGTAAATGCCATTTCAAGAGTTTCAGCGGCACCTGATCAAAACAGAAATACTATAACAAATCAGGGCAATTGATTCAGAATCGCAAAGCTTTGAAGGAATGAAAACCCATGCAGCAAGTCTGCGACAGAAGGGAGCAGTGCTGAGGAGCTCTGCATTCTCTGCATAGAAACACTGCCTTGTGGGATTTAAGGCATTCACCTTCCAGCAAAGAAACACAACAGGAGAGAAAGAGTCGTGGTGGCCGCACCTGTCTTTCTGCAGACCTCGTGTTGAACTGTGCAGCTATGAATTCACAATGTCCTAGAGAGGAGGCAGAAACTAGATCCAATCTTAAAAAAACCTTGAAACTGGCAATGTGCTGGTTTGACTGTAGAAAGTTTGCCAGGTGAATTTGTGTCCTATACATCTCCTCCTCCTCCTCCTCACTACTTTTTTTGTATCTCAAACCCTAATCCTCCCCTCTCTGCTGCTCCCTTTTTTCTCTCCTGTCCCGAAGTGCAGCCCCCCCCCCCTTCTCCTCGTCTGCCCTTCTCTCCTCCCTCGCTCAACCTTTTCTCTGCTTCAGCCCTCATGGGTCCCCCCCGTTTCCCGCCTCTTACCCTTTTAACCACCCTCTGTCTTCAAACCCCTCTCCCGACCTGCTCACATGCTGACGGGCCTGCTTTAAACCCCTGCAATATTTTCACAGTCAAATCACGCAGAAATGCAGCGTAATAGTGCCGGTGTCAGCTATCCTTCTCTCTCCCTCTCTTTCTCCTTTGCTCACTCCACCCTTCAGCCAGCCTGTCTGAATGTCTAAGCAGCGAAATACTGCTCCACTACCAAAAAAAACGTCTGGGATGATTTATAAATGCAGCGGCCTCACTTCAAGTTGAAAACCCCTCTCACACGTGATCATCGTCCACATACAGTGACACAACTTGCGACAGTTCTGAAGCGTATGTTACAAAACCACATATTTACCTTTCAGCACAAAAAGGCAAGTTCCATAGCCGTGATCGTAGGTGATGAAATGAACATGATGTAACTCGGGGAAAACGCAAAGATGGTAAATGTGTGCGCTGCTTCCAGAGTTTCGTGCCAATTTTAAATATTGAACGTGAATATATATCACTTCTGCTACGCTCTGGCTTTGCAGTGAAGCATGCAGCGTCTCGAAAACATCGTAGTCGTTTTGCAATGTTAATAACATTTGAGCGTAATGTCCTGATCTGCTGAAATATGCATGTGTTTTTTCCCAGGTGAGAGCAATCCTCTATCCTGCACTTATCAGCTTTGGTTGACGCCAGCCTCACATATCAAGATGGCAAAACGAATGTTGCCATGGGAACCTCTTGCCTGGCAACCCCAACAGCCTGGCAACTAGCCAAACTGTTGCTATGGCACAAGTGTCAATCTCCATATGCTGGGATTGGTGTGTGCCTGGCCTTGCGTGGCTCCTCCCCCCTCAAAGTTTCCAATCAAATGCATGATGGTAGAACGTGTTTGGTTAGAAATAAGATGGGGTGGATGTGTGTGTGATGGTAGTGAAATTACTTTGCCGAATAAGAATAAGAAGCGTCAGCATCCGACTTAAAAAGTGTTTGTGTTTGGATAGACATGATTTAAAAACTTTTTATAACCCTTTTAAGATAAATTATTTCCCAATAATTCAAGGACAAATGACAAAAATGTAATATTTTAGACAAAAGCCTGAAAGGTCCTTGAGGATACAATAATCACAACGTGTTAAACTCCTCCTTATCAGTCCATAAAACGTGTTAAATTTTACAGACATGAGTGTGCATGCAAGAGAGAGAAAGTGTGTGCATATGTACAAGTGAATATTTACTGTGACAAGTATTATTGTTTCAGCTCTTATTTCCCTTAAAATAACACTGAAAACATAAAATGCCACAGAGACTATTTAAGTCAATATTCAAGAAGAACGTATCAATAGGTCGATGGTGGGTTAGTGAAATGCAAATGGTGATGTCATTTGGTGCGTTTAAGTGAAATGGATTATATAGAAAAATTGGTACCTTGAGATGACTCCCTCGTCAAAGTTTGCCCAGAGTTTCTCAGATGTGAAGCGGAGGTCGTCTGAAAACACACACACACACACACACACACACACACACACACACACACACACACACGCACACAAACACACAAGCACACAGAGGTTGTGGTTAGACGAGCTGTTGCACGTGAATAGAAAGACTGTTTAACCAAAAGGTCACAGGTTCAGTGCCTGCAACAGCTGAAGTGTCACTGGAAAAGAAAAGACACAGACTCAAGAGATGCTCGGCAGAACAGCATCAGTCCTTAAATATCACACACATGGTCGACACACTAGTGAAAATATGTGTTTTGATGTCAGCATTTGCGACATAAGAGAAGGAGGATCCTCGTAAAACACAGAATCAAACAGCAGCATCCGTTTTGATTCAGAAAACATCAGACAAACTTTTTAAAATGTGATTTTCAGCATGAAGGTGCAACAGTGAGAAACGCTATTAACCCTGCAAAGTAAATTACTTTAAAATGAGCATCATTTAAAAACCAACAGTAATAAATGTTTATCCAACATGATCAGCATCGAGCTGAGGAAATGACTAAGAATAACTCTATCATTTCAGTGTTTCACAGCTTGAAGGTCTCGGGGGAAGGACGTTACTAGTGGCAGTGTGACATAAATTCAGTTTCACGCTTAATTTTCTGTGTGAGTTTATTCCGATAATCGTTTTGCGGGCGTTTGAATCGTGCTATCTGAAAGCCATCTCGATGCACACATGCCTTCTGCGGCGTGGACAAAGAGATGCACCAGCTTGGAGTGCTAAGCCTCCTGCTCTGGTTTGATAAATATAACTTCAAAAGAAGGAGCCAAACAGCTTTGGCTGGCCGACTGCACAATGAGCATAATAACTCCCCACCCCCTGGGAGCTCCAGCCTAGTTCATTTGCCCTTGCGGAGCGCTACCATGCCTGTATGTGCACATGTGTCTTTGTTTCAGTGCGAGCCTGTCGGAGGCTCCCCACCTTCTGCTCTGAACAAAGCGGATGTATAGAGGAACCTTTTGGACCTCATTTTTACAGAGGAAATGCAGCCCCCTCCCTCTGCTCCCTTCTATTTGCCCCTCACATGTAATGCCTGATTGACCACAGTACCCCTTAAAGAGGTCAAAGGGCAGACAAAACAGTCTGGTGTCATGGCAACCTGTGTGCCACCAACCAGAATAGTAAGGGGGCGAGCAGGAGGGGGGGGTGAAATGAGCTGTCAGTTAAACCTATAAGAATGCCGCCTTGTATTTAGTCTAATGTGTGTGCAACTCACAAACAAGAATACACACACATAGCGCACCTGCCCTATGAAAAGGACCATTCTAATTTGCACTCCAGAATAATCCAGCCAAATCCCTCGGTGCAATGCACTTAAGTGTAGTACCTATGAGAGTATCGGGTGGCGTGCGCGCTGCAGCGTTGTGTGTTTGCTGTTGCTTGCTATGCGCACACTCGCGGGCGTGTTGTCTGTGTGCGCGGGGGAGACACTCCTGTGTAAAAAGGTTCTTTGTGACCGCTCGATGCAGTGGCAGCGCGTACGTGATGGGGGAGGGGGGCTAACGGATAAATGGGAGGCAAATGCATTCAGATCAATACTGAGCCGAGAGAGGGCGAGTGGGGCTGGGAAGGGAGAGTGGAAGGTGGTGAGTAGAGAGGGAGGGGCCATGGAGGGACTGATTAATCATTCCTGTATTGTTATTGACTTTCTGTTAAAGGGGGTGAGTCACACTTTGAATTATGTGCCTGTGCTTGTGTGTGTGTGTGTGTGTGTGTGTGTGTGTGTGTGTGTGTGTGTGTGTGTGTGTGTGTGTGTACTGTACTCAGTGAGAGCACAAAGTCATCAATTACAGACGCACACTTCCTAAAGGTTTGGCACTGTGGCTGCTTTAGTCGTGCTCCGACTACCTCTTCTTAGCTCTTCGGCTCGTACAGCTACAACTCTCGGGCATTTCGCTCACACGTTCGGCACAATAACCGTGAAGGATTTAATTATTCATGTTTTGTAAAAAGAGCTAATACGCTGTTCCATTTTGAGCAGGAACGGGGGGGAAGTGAAGGCGGCGAACAGGAAATCCCCTGTGAGGAGTTAATGAGGAGCTGACGACTGAACAGCCACAACAGGGAGGGAGGGAAGGAAGGAGGGAGGGAGGGACGGAGGGAGACTGCTGGAGGTGGAGGAGGGGAAACTCTGCCCCCGACATCTGACCCTCTGGCTGTGACCTTGCTCATTGTCTGAAAGGGCAGAGAGTGGGCGCACCTGAGCACAGGCCACGTGTGAGCACATGCACTGCGTTTTAAAACGTACACTGCAGCTAGTTCTTTTAAACCAAACACGCAGGAAACACTCTGCCCAAGCAGACTTTGATTAAATAAACAACACAGGCATAATTAGTTTACAGTTCTCACAGCATGACATCAGCTTCAGACGTCGCCTAAGGCTGTGTTTTCCTCTAATTACGCCTCTTTTGAAAAAACAGCAACTTATCAGATGACTTATCAGACGACTTGTCGGAGGACGGAGGGCCGAGCTAACGCGATGAAACCCCCATTCAGCGTTACCTTGAACTTGAACAATGAGTCTGGTGTTTGTGCTGGGGCCACTTCCTGACCTTTCCATCCCTGTGTGGAAGCAACCAACCGCAGCCTTTCTTTTCATCTTACAGATGTGAGCCTAACAACCCACGCCGGCCAAAGAACAGCCGCCAAGTTTTACCTCCTCTCCCGACTCCTGAATCTTGTAGGAGTTTATAGTATTTTAAATACATGACGTGAGGTGTAATGTATATGGACCAGTTGACACTGGCTATGAGAGTGACTCATTTTTGTGGCTTAAGTGCAGTTGAGGTTCACGGTCTAATGATCCGCTGAGGAGATCAGACACAAACCTCCTCCCACCCTCCACCTTCCTTTCTTTCTTATCCTCCCATTGCTCCAGCATCAAACCCATTCTTCCTCCCTCAAACGCTTTCTCTTTCTCTCCGTCTGTTTTCACCCACTTGTCTCTCTACCTCTCAGACGGCCTGTTTCTCTACGCCTTCATCTTTCTTTCCCCCCTCTCATTCACACTGCGCCCATATCTCCTCCTCTCTGTCTGGCACCAGAGAGCTGGCACACTCGAGGGTGTCGCTGTGTGACGCGGGCAGCTGATACCTCCGACGCCATTGCAGAGCATGTGTATCAACGCCGGGGATAATGGAGAGGCCTGTGAATGCTATCAATATGTTGCCAGAGGACACGTAGTGACACTTTAAAACCCTTGATGTAAAAACTTAAGAACACTTTTTATGGCAACATTTAGTGATGATTTTTTGTTTTATTCAATGAATCTGCAATTTTTTTTTCAAAATACCAATACATATTCAAGCTGTAAATGTCAAGCCCAGAGAATTGTCAAGTTGCTTACTTGGTCTAAAAAATAAAACATAAAATAAATTTGAAATATAAAAGAGCAAAAATTTCAAATTAAGCTGAGATCAGTTAATATAATATTTTACTTAATAAAAATGTAAACAATTAACGTTTTATTAAAATTTCTGTTGACGAATTGTTAAATATCTTGGGATATTAAGATATACAAATCCATTTCATTCTCAGTTCTGTACAGTAAATAAGAAACTACTTCAGCTTGATACCCCTAAAGCTCACTAATTAAGACATGCATAATTTATTCTTCATATGGATTAATCAAATGAGATAAAATGTGTTAATTTGTGAGCTTTAGAGGGATTTAAAGCTGGATTTTGTAAAGTTTACACAGAGCCTGGCTAGCTGTTTCCCCCTTGTTCCAGTCTGTGTGCTGAGCTAAGCTAAGCACATACTTGTGGTCTTACATGTAAGTAGTAAGAACATTGGAGGGGCGTTCAGAGGTAAGAGACGTGAGGGGTCAAAACGACCTTCAGCTGGTCGATCAGTAAGTAACAAAACCTGCCTATATCTATGAACTGGGTGTTTTACTCTGCCTTTGTTATAGCGATCCAGTGACGCTGATAACATATTTTCGTCTGTTGATTTTCATCTATCACCCTCTCCATCACAGAGTTTCTCTCATTTTGTAAAATTATAAAATCATATACACTCAGTTTTCTTTTCTCAATACACATAATTTCTATCTGAAGAAATTAATGAATAAACGTTGCTATTTCTCCGTATAGACATATGACTCCTCTCTCTCTTTGGTGAACATTCTTCTGTCCTCTTATTCCAAAGAGGTATCAAATGTTTTGTCTCCTGTGTTGAAGCTGCTAGACTCTTTGCCAAGAAATATTCTCCATTGCCATTTTAACAGACACATATGAGAGTGGCATTCCTTTCTCATATATATATAATCAGTTTCAGTATATTTCCTAAAAATGTTAAAGGATCCAAATGACTATTTCCTGGTCCACAGTTGAACTAGATCACGAGAAGATACGAGCAGACGTTTCCTCATGACATCAACAAAGCCCATTCCTCAGGAGCCTGTTCCATAAATCATACATGACTGACGTACTGAAGAGGACACGAGGGCAGCAGCACAGAGCGGTGTACTAGTATTATCACACTCGCATGCATTTTCCTTATCGCTCACTTTTTACCCCTCCACCGGCTCCTGCGGCTCTTAAGATGTCTGTGAGACATCTAAAGAGCCCGAGAGGAGAGAGGAGAGGATCAAAACTTGAGACGGAACACAGGAGAAAAAGAAACGCATCAAGGATGAGACAGGCGTAGGAACGCGGCGATAAGACGGAGATCAAACGCGAGATGGAGTGGTGGAGGGAGACGGAGGAGACAGACGTGGGGGAAGAGGGGCGAGGAGGGGATTGAGATAGTTCGGCGAGGTAAGAGGCAACGCTGTGACCTACTAATGCAGAACTGAGGAATTCTCACTGCTGACTCCAAACACATTCCTACAGCCTACAAATATTAACCCCCACCTCACCACCTCGGCCTCCATCTGAACGCACGAGGCAGCCACCTGGCCCCTGCACGAGGAAACCATTCATTTGTCAAACTGGTTAGTGGAAGAGATTCTCACACTGTAACCAGAGACAGGAAAAACACCAAAGAAACTCAGTAACCAAAAAACAGCAAGTGGTAATTTACCAGTGATCAGAAAACATGTAACATGATGCGAAACTTTAGCAACACACTCACGACAAAGTAGACAATATGTGATTTCGTTATGCTTATGAGAATAAAGAATGGAGAAATATCTAAAACAAAGAGACTGCAGCTTTCCATGAATACAGTGCTCGCTTGTTGCTGTTCAGACGAAATGGTTGAGATCTACTTGGTAACTAGTCTTCTCTTGAGAGACGCATGTCCATGTAGATCAGAATCTTATGATGGCAAATAGTGAGAATCTGTGGGTTTTGGTGTTTGGGCCACAGCCGCATTTTGAGATCAATGGTTGATCAGATAAATATATTTAATTAAAACATTTCCAACTGTAGCTGTAAGCTAAATTAAATAATTTACAGGTATCTCATCTCAAAGACACATAATAATGTTAATATTTAATTGAGTGTAAAAAGTTGTTCAATATTACTTTAATATCCATTTAAAGTTTGGTACAATTCATTTCTTATTGTTCAAGATGCAGACAGAGTGCATTTTTTAAATTTGTATTTTTATTAAATTATTTTAGTACACTATTTAGTTTCTTTAACTAATCTTATTTAGTCACAGTTAATATAGGAACAGAGAGAGTAAGATGTTTTGTCGTGATTTAAAAAAGGGACATCGCAGTTTACACAGAATGTTTCTTAGATCCCTTGGCCACATTGTAAATGTAAAACATCTGATGACAAAATATCTTGTGATACACAAACACTAATCAAAAAAGAGCCATTCAATTTGATAAGCTTTCCTTATTATGAACATATGAACTGTGCTGATTGACACAATGACACAATGATATAACAGTTGAATAGTAAACTTTTATAGTGTGTAGTATATACAAACATCTCTGGCATCTCTGCAGTATTATCCAATATTAGTTTACGTCAAATAATCTCTTCTCCAACCTGTTGTCCAAGTACTGTATAAAGTATATAATGAGTATAGGTATATACTTGGAAAAAGTATAGAGAGGAATTCAAATCTACAAATTAAATAAAACTTAATCAAAACCCCACTATAAACACACTGTACGCTGTTACAAATAGAAGCTCTGCATTCAAAGTTTTACTAGTGTGGAAATACTGTATTAGAAAAAATCTAATTATCAAAATTGGTCCTTTTGGGGTGTTATAGTATTATATATTTCATAATATTGCATTATTATTATTATTATTATTATTATTACAATGTTCACATTAACATGTAAAGAGTGTGTTAATGTAGTTATTTGAGGTTGTGCTAATTGTAAATATTTGAGGTACCACTGGGTATTTTAAACTATGGCAGAGCATCCTATTCATATGATCATCTTGTAATTAGTAACTACGGCTGTCAGATAAATGTGGTGGAGTAAAAAAAGTAAAACTTTGAATATTGAACAGAGACAAAAGCCTCTGCCACATAATGAATCACCTCCCACAGCATCGCTCAGCAACTGGCAATAACATCAAGACGTGCATCTCCTGCAACTGGGACAAAACACAAGAACTTCATGTCAGCCAGACATTGAAACGGGTCAAACTTAGCTTTCGCCGTGCAGCACTGCGCTTATAAAGTAGGAAAGCCCTATGGGTATCCAGATGGAGCTCTCTCTCTCTGCCCCGCTTCAGCCCCATGTCCTCGAGAAGGCAGACAAATGCGGATGCAACTGGAACACTGAGTCCGGGGGGAATAGCTCTCACTCCGACCGTGAGAGAGCGTTAGTACATCCACAGCAGTCACATGCTGCAGTGCTTTCTCTTCATGCCGGACCCCGTTGCCTCCTTTGTGTGTTTGTGTGTATGTGTGCGCGCGTGTGTGTGGCCCTTTTCCGTCTCTTTCACACCAGAACTACATAATTGATAGCGAAGGCTGAGTTATGTTTTTATAAAGTGCAATACATTAACGGCTTCCTCTGCACTCTAAAGTTTAGATATGCTGGGATCAGTAAGTGGTGGCCTCAAGTTGAAGAGGTTTTAAATAACTGATACATTCATTGTCAGTACAATAAGCCGGGGTAATCCATTATTTCTGCCAAAGTATTCACTATTATTACACAGACGCTGTGGAGACGTGCTGAATGCCTCAGATGCTCATATGATTTAAGCGATTTTTCACTAGAGCTCTTAATCTCTGTTTTCATTTTGTTTGGAAAAGTGAATTGAAACATTTGATTTACAAAATGCACCACAACCACAGACAGTGTATTTGCACTGAACTGGCATTCAATCTCAAACTTAAAGCCCATTCCAAGGAATTTCATCATTAGCTAAGTAAATGTCTGAATAACTAAGTAGGTAAGAAGCCAAAATAAAACAACTAGAGTCTGAGGAAGCTGAGGATTTCATAAATGCAGTTATGGAAGTAAAAACACAAGTTGTGCGTTATTTAAGTCGAGGCAACAGTCTGTACTGCTCCAAAGGATACAGACAGACAGACAGCTCCCATGTAGCTGTATTGGATGAGTGTGGTGAGCACTGTGCAGGAAGAAGTCCCACATCGAGCTCCCAGTGCTGAAGAACATCAAACCAACTCCACACATCAAGGTCAGTGTGATATGCAGTTATCCAGATTATTTCAGTGATTGATCGTACTTGTATCAGTCGAGTCGATTTGAAACAGATCAAATCAGATTAGATTTATCAACAGGAAAAGTAATTGGCAACCACAAATGGCTAATTGATGGATTGTCCAAGGGTTTTTGGTTGAACAAAAAAAGTTATTTGACGTCATCTGCTTGGTCTTTGGAAAACTGTGATCATGGCAGTTTCCTTTGTATTTTGATATTTTATTTTGATTGATCACGTGAATAAATGGCAGATCAGTTGATAATGGCAATAGTCCATGTATCATCTGCATATTACCTACAGCATTGGTGTTTCTTTTGCATGAAACTGTCATGAAAATATAATATTTAGCAATTTAAATACTTGACGTGCTCTTTATCTGTCATCATATAAATAGAACTTCCCACAGGAGATGAAAAGGATTGAAAAGGAGGATGTGACGACTCTGTTCTGTAAAAAAGCTTTTAAACTTTTCCTGAGCCACTGACCAAGGCCTGAATCACGGTGATGTAGAGTATTGTGTGCATGAAATAAAAAAACAATAATATAAAGTAATATTGAGTCCCCAGAGATGCAGAGGTGTTAATAGCCCAAATTACCCAAAATGGTGTTAATTAATTTTAACTTGAAGTCATGGGTGACATCATTGCCCAACTGCCTACTTCTGTTAAGATCAAATATGTGCAAATGAAAAAAGCAAAGTGACCATTTGAGCATGCTCTAAATAAAAATTAACCACTACTCATTTTAAACTTAAAAATAATTGTCTGCGTTTACCTGTGCTTTTACGTTTTCGTCATTGCAGTCTATGGGCACAAACCAGCCACCAATCATCAAGGTCGGCTATTTGGGTGTTTGGTTCCAGCACTAAGTCTTGAGTTGAGCTTGACTCCAGACTGTTTCTAGTAACACCATGATCCTCACAGTCCCCCTACGATCCACTGATAAGGAAAACCTCATCTCGGATGGCACACCCTGGCATGGAAACAACTGGGGCATTTTAGAGTTTGCTCGCCTGCAGTCAGGGGTACAGGGGCCAGGAGCTGCATGGAGATGGACGGGCGGGTTAAGCGCACGGACAGAATGAGGATATATCGCAGCTCCTCGAGCGGGGACGACACTAACTTGTCGATATTAAAACAATGGAGGGCAGTGTAGACAAAAAGCAAAACAGGTATTTGGTGAAGGAAGTTAGGTGTTATTGGACGATGGACGACAGATGAGGCTTGGTCATGTGCAGCATTAACGGGGACACATACTGAGACCTCAAACAAACAGTGCAAGGGGAAGTCGAGGGTGGGACATGTCAGTTCCAGAGCAGAGAGGGTGACGGACAAATAATAAAAAAATACTTCGTCATCGTTCTAACAGTTTAACACCAGCTGAAAGTACGAACCAAAACCAGACTAAAAACGATGAAAAGATTTACTAAGACAGTGATTGACGCATAATAATGGCAGAGGAGTGAGTGCCCCAACCCAGTTCTTCGTTCCCCCCTCGTCCTCACAACTGGGCCCCAAAATCAGCCTGAGCCTTTTGACAAACGCTGAGCTTGATTTCAGCCAAGAGCTCTTTCAGCAAACACGCACATTCTGTCAAGCAAATGCAGGAGGTAAAAGGCATGGCTGGATTACGGGAGAAGCGTGGAGACCGAGGGGGAAATGTTCCAGTGGGAGTGGGAGGAAGGAAAATGACTTTAGGTACACAAACCAGCACAAACCACGCCGGAACTGAAAACAGAAATCAGAAATAGGCAGCAAACACGATAAAAGAAAGAAATGATACGTCTACGTGATTACTTTTCTCATGAAATAATAGCTCAAGAGGGAAATAAAGAACAGAAGAGAATTCCAGCATTTGTTGCATAAGTCTGCCTCTTTTTCTTTTTTTTTTTTACCTTTTCCCGCGTTTCTTTCCCCGATTCCAACTTGATTCCTTCTTTCCGCTCCCTCTTCCTCACTCGAGTTAGTGCTTTCCCTCTCGACTTGCAGCCTTGCATCTCTATTTCACTCCAGCCTCGTCGGTGTTGCCTCATCTCCCCCTTCGTCACACAGCGATTTCTCTTCTTCCCTCACTCCTCCACGCTCTGGACTTTGAAGGGAAACGTGCCTTGTGGACAAAGGAAATCAACGGCGTGAGGAAAGTACCGGTGGCAAAGGCGAGCGGACAAAGTCACAAGCAGTACAGCGAGAGGCAGGAGGAGCTGCTGCTGCTGCTCGGTTTGTGGCTGGGATAGCATGTGCTGGAGCTGCAAAGAACCGGTTCCACTGTACGCTTGTACCGAGAGGACACAAAAGTCTTGGTGGTGCAGAAAACGGAGAATGCAAGAGGAGGGAGACGGCATCAGTCATCATGTGTATATCTATGTGTGTGTGTGTGTGTGTGTGTGTGTGCATGTGAGTGTGCATGCAGGGTAGGAATGAAGGAAAGGAGAGAGGGAGGGACAGAGATTGAAAGAAAGGTGGGAGGGACTAGGAGCAGTATGTGGAGAGAGGAGAGGGGAGGAGACATTTTTTCTCCGTTTTCCTGTTCACTATTTTTTTTAAATTTCCCCCCATTTTTTGTGTGAAATGATCCCCATACTGTCTCCGCACACAACTGCCTTGTCAGTGGGTCATTATTCTACCTTTCCACGACTGTTTCCCCCTTGTCATATTCCCCTTTGTCGGGGCCAGCTGTGTCTTTAAGCCCATGCACTTGAACTGAGAGAGTGCATTTCTTCCTCAGTGTACTTCCCCTCCGTTGGCCCCCCAGCACACAGGAAAGAGACACAGCTTGCAGGAGAGAGAGAGAGCGAGAGAGAGAGGGACAGCGAGAGAGAGAGAGAGAGAGAGAGAAGGACAGAGGGGCAAAAAGGGGCAGAGAGAGAGAAATGCAGATGGGGGAGGGGACGGGTTTGTAAATGGTGGTTTCAAGGCTATGGAGAACCTGGAAATGAGTTCAAGAAACATATAAGATGTACATTGTGCTGACTCGAAAATGATACGTTAGTCAGAACACAAGTTTTCTTCTGCTGAATCAATATTAAAGGAATGTTTTCTGCGAGTGACGAAAGGGTGAACAGAACACACTCCTGTAGAAATATGCCCACTAATACGGGCATTCACAAAGTGTATGCCCGTATTAGTGGGCCCATATGTTTATAACATCATGAAAGCGCACAATTGAGAAAGTGCAAGGCTAAGGTCGGCCCATTAAACAGAGCCTCACATATCTGCACAAAATCTCCATGGCAACTGACATACAGGTGAAATGTTTCATAAGAAGACAACTCGTTATGTTGTGGGTCATAAATGGACTATTCTACCGGCTCATGCTTTTTATCTATTTGTCATTATTTTCCAGAAAGCAAAAGAAAGAAAGAAGAAAGAAAGAGAGTGGGCAGTGCACTCACCTTGACTGATTTAATTGTTGAGACAGCAGAGGGGGAGACAGAGGGGAGTCAGGAGCTCTGGCAGGATTCGATCGCAGGCCAGCGGGGGCGTGTGGTAAACTGAACCACCCGACGCCTCTCACAGCACAGACCTGCGCATGTTCAATTTTCCAGCGTTAGTCCCTGAGCATTTCGATTGGGGCCAGAGTTTACACAAATGGACTCTAAGGTTCACAGAATCATCTCGGGTCGAACGTGAAAAATCGGAATCTCGTGTCATCGCAAAGAAAGTTTCAAAACATGTATGCAGAGTTTAAACTAAACAATAAGAAAATAATGTAATGTACGGGAGGAAATAAACTTAAGACTCACAGCTGTGAATTCATAGGGTTTTATAGTAGGCAACACTTTAACAAGAAATTAACCATCATTTTAGAATTTTAAGAATAATTTGGTACGAATCACAGAGGAAATAGAAACCGAGTGTTCAGTGTTAAGTTATGAGCATAACACAATGTGAAAACTGTCTACAGCAGCGGTGCGATGTAACAAAGCAGATTTACTTCAAATGTTAATTAAATTTACTTTATTTTAATGTATCTGTAATTTATTTAAGTAGATTCACTTTCAGGTACTTTTCACTTTACTCCCTTACATTTATCAGAAAATTTCTGTATTTTCTATTTCACTCAATTTCTTACTCAAAGCATTACTTTTTACACTATTACATAGTTTTAAAAAATATTTTTAAAGTAATCCATACCGAGAGGGGAATTGGTCCACTGACCCAATCAGAGTGGGCGATTACACTAGACTCCGCCTCCTTCAATGAGAGTAAAGCAAGTACTTACTTTTACTCAAGTAGAAAAGTTAATCTAGTACTTTTACTAGAGTGCATCTTTGTCTGTTTATTTGTACTTTTACTTAAGAAAAAATATTTTAGTACTTCCTGCACCACTGGTCTACAGACAAACATGTATTTCAACAAATATGGACAATAAAGTTTCAGATAATAAATGAGCAGTGAATTATTATTCAATTAGGTTTACATTGAGTTTTCTGCCGAGGAAATTTCTATTTTCCCCTCAAATTTTAGCCATTACATCGTTATTTCTGGGAAACTTCCTGTTGGAAATTATTGTTATATTGCAGAACTGGAAACATGATGTGTTGACAAGTTACTCAGACATAGAAAGAGAAAACAAACCGGCACCATTAAACCCTGGAGTTCTCCATCTTATTCCTCAGTGACTGGACTGGGACTTTCACATTCACGTTTAAGTTTCATGACACCAGAAATGAGCTGGGGGGGGAATTTAGAGGATTAAATGAAGTGAATCTTTGAAATGACTTTTAAATACTAGGAAATGCGAGTTGTACGTTTTCCAAGCAGCAAATTGTTGAAAATGTCACACACTCAGAGTTATTTACTCTACAATTACTAATTTATTTATTACGTTCACTTAGCTTTACCTGTCTTAAGCACTGGTGTGATGCAACGAAGTGCATTTACTTAAAATTGTTCATGTATCTGCACTTTACTTAAGTAGATTTATCTATTTTATTTTGATTCCTGTACAATTACTGACATATTCATGAGGTTTACTTAGCTTGATTCCTAATGCACTTAGAAGACGGTTAGCGCTGTAATGTATGCCATGTTTAGACTGTGATCATGTGAAACAAGGAGAGGGGCTGAAATACAGGCAATTAAAAAGTCAGTGACCAAATGAAATCTGGAGAGAAAAGGCTTTGTTGTTGATTTATCTGGCTTAGATCAACACGATATATGGGTGGATGTAAGGCTGTCTTATCTACAGAGAAAATATGAGGGGAGGGATATGTCAACATCACATGCACGTACAGCACTTGAACCCTAACAGTAAGGGGCCATCTAAAGCAAGGCTGAGAGAATATTGTAACTATTATTTAAGAATTTGTGGGGAATATCACTGCGTTTGTCCTTCACACTAGATAGAGCCTGCTGGTTCCCAACCGTTACAGTTTGTGAACCATTGCTGCCAACCAGTGTTTTCTCAGGACAACTTGTGATGTTTGATGATGATGATGTTGTTCCCTTCCCAGATTTTTAATACGTTAAGGTCCTGAAAAGGTAAAAACTCCCAGTGTGTGTACCCAGTAGACCATTTACACAGCAGCCCTTTTGACTCAGAATAGAAGGTAAAGACATGTTACTCTTAATGGAGGGTATCTTCAGCACAAGTACAGAGTCTGATTCATGTGAATAGTAATATGTGCATTTAGATGTTACTTAAGAAGTTCTATTGTCACAGGATTGTTTTTCATTTGAGCAGCTATCGTCAATATTTATATATAGCATGAATGGATCAAGTGATAACTTGTAAGAGAAAGGTGTGATCGGAACATTCTCCACTGTTGCAGGAAGCTTTTACAATTACATCAACTAGCTGGAGAATATAATGGAGCATTTCACTCAATAGGTGGTGGAGACCAAAAACGGAGCTGAAAGAGGATAGATATTGGACTTACATTTATCAAAGGACCATATACATAAATCCAAATTAATGACAATGTTTTTCAATGTCTGCTGGGGGTATAAATAAGCAAATGTTTGCTAACAAGTTTGCCCTATCAACTAAAACGCTGCTCCCAAGTGGCCAAAAAGTTAAAGCAGGTTTAAGGTTTGACTGCTTTGAAGGAGTTTATTTCCTTTCTCGTGAGCCTTCAGATTCTTCTTGTGACCACACTGAGGGTTCAGACCCTCACTGTAGCTCATGCTGCAGGTGACGGGCCGATCCATCATCTTTAATGCAGCCTTGGAGCAGGTCTTATCTTCTTATTTTCAAAGAGCTAACAAGACAGATGAACGTGATAACGCACTGATCTTAATACGCTGCCTCAAAACGATACAGAAACAAGTGCGAAACGTTCGTAAAAAGAGGCACCGCGCTGACAAAAGCTTAATTTTCAATCTAAAAAGAGGGCACCAGCCTAATGCATTGCAAATACAAATAGGTATCGACCCACTGAGAGGTGGAGGGGAGGGAGGCGCTGGTTGGATGATAAAGGTCAATAGAGGTGTGCACTGCATTTGCTCGCACCTTTTTGTTAAAATATGTTCCATTACTAGGGACCAGCGGCGAGGGCGAGAGAGTGGATGCCATGAGAAACCGTTCTCCCTCTTAATGCAGACAAACTATTCCCCCAGCCCAAGGACAATCATTACCTGAGGGGAAAGAGGCAGCATGTGTGTTAGGGGAAGAGATGCTTATACTGGCGCTGATCTTGAAAGGGCCTGGCCGATCGATCACATTAAGCTCCCTGCGAAAGAGAAAAATCAATATGTTTTTAAAGGCGTAGCAGGCTACTTGTGGCGTATGCGTGTGGGCTTCATTGATACCACCAGACACGCTCAGAGAGACCCTGCTCCCTGGAAAAGAACGATCACATTTCGAGGTCAAGTGGCCTCATTTCCAATACTTATCACCAAAATCGCAGGACTTTTGAGGAGATGTGTGTGGGTTTGTCTGAGGCGTCTCAGTTCGGGTTCCCATTATGGTAGCAGAATGCTCGCAAGTGTTTGAGGAGCACAAATGACACACTGACAGAGAAAATCAATAGTTTTCAGATGGAGAAAAAGTTGTGCAGAGGCTCAGCAACAGAGCAGAGCAGAACAGAAGGAAAGAAAGAATGACCTGTGACTCTTTGAGAAAAGTAATTGCTTGCTTAAAGACAGCGTAATGCAATCAGTCGCACAGCCAGCAGCAAGAATTGCCTACAGAGGTTGAGCTCGGAGAGACGCAGTGGGAAAGAGGTCAACGAGAGCAAAAGAGCGACGCAGGGAGACGGAGGGGAAACAAAGACGGAGAAGGCAATTTAATTTCCGTCAGTTGTCAAAACAACGCTAATCAATACAAAAGACACCCACTCTTCAACTCTTTCTACTTCTCTCATCTCATCCCCCTCATCTCCCTTTCTCTCTCTCTCTCTCTCTCCCCATCTATTTCTATCTCCTACTTACACACTCCCTGCAATAATTTACTCTTGAGTTGGCATCTGGGGCAGGGGAGTGAGCTCCAGCAGCCGAGGCAGGAGGGAAAGAAAAATCCACACGGATCTGACATGCTGTCCTCAAGCTACCTGCAGAGACACACACACACACACACACACACACACACACACACACACACACACACACACACACACACACACACACACACACACACACACACACACACACACACACACACACACACAAATGTAACTAGCAGTGAAAGGAAGAAGGAACATCTAAATGGACATACAAAGAAATGAACACATTATTTATAGAACAGGTTATTATAATGACTTAATGTAAGAAGTGAAAAAGGGAAACACCATCCAGATGTGCACAGCAGAGAGGGAGAACATAGAAGTGTTTACATTTATGACTGAGAAATAACAGTGAGATTGAATAATGGGCTGAATACTTTGTCATCAATCCTTAAATCATCGCATCTTGACGTTTAACCCGTGACAGATGCAACACAATCCTGCAAAAACACACCATTTCAAAATATCAGTTTAAGTCTGACTACAGTATTTGACTAGAAGAAGATTTAAGTTCATGAATGTACAGAGGGTTTATAATACCTGACAGATCCAGGATGAAGGAGGCGGAGGAGGAGGAGGAGGAGAAATGATGATGAAGGAGCGATGAGAAAACAAGGGAAAAGGAAGTCGAGTTTCTAACGTGGTGTTGGCTCTGTGGTTTTTCTTCCACTTTTAATTTGGGAGAAAAGAAAACAGCCTGCCCTCTAGTGGCCACAGAGAGTATCACACATTCCCTGGTATACATAAGTGGGTCATAACTTTTCATTTGTATTTTTACTCAAGAACTCAAGTACAATTGGGTTTACTCCTTTTTGTTTTAGAGGGAAATATTATACTCCACTGTATTAATTTGCAGATTAAGATTTTATAATGAAAAATATGTGATAATCTAACAAAGTATGATACATCATTATGAAATAAATCTGCACGTCTGCAATATTTTCTAAATTCAACTTTCTGAATTTAAGTCAATGTCAATGTCAATTTTATTTATATAGCACATTTAAAACAACTTGGTTGACTAAAGTGCTTCACAAGTATAAAGCACAACAAGAAGATAGTAACACGCAGTACATCAGAGTACAAGTAGTAAAATAAAATAAGATAGAAAGTAGAATTATTTGAATTAAAATAAAATAAAACAAAATATAAGACATACAATAATAAAATAAAATCAGCTGGGATAAAAACGTTCTCAAGTCGAGGGGAAGGCCAAGAAGAACAGATAAAAATAATAGTAATAATACATTTTATTTATGGTGCCTTTCAGAGCTCTCAAGGTCACCTTACACGGCAGATATAAAACACAACAACAGAAGAAACAATGTATCAAAAACATCAATAAAATAAATAAAATGAAATGAACAGTGAATAAAAAATGGAGGACAATCAAACTGAAAAAGCCTGTTTAAAGAGATGAGTTTTTACATGTGATTTAAAAATGGAGAGAGAGTCAGTGTTGCGAATGTCTGGTGGGAGGGAGTTCCAGAGGTGGGGGGCAGAGCGGCTGAAGGCTCTGGATCCCATGTTGGACAAACGGGCAGGTGGTACAGTGAGGTGAATGGAAGAGTGAGGTGAGGACAGATGGTTTTTTAGTAATGATTTGAAGTGTGCTAGAGAGGGGGCAGATCTAATGTGGAGTGATAAGCTGTTCCACAGGTTTGGGGAGGCTACTGCAAAGGCACGCTCACCTCTGGTTATGAGCCTCGTTTGAGGTAAGTCCATAGACTGTGTGGGTAAGACCAGGAGGAGCTGAGTGGCTGACCTCAGCTCTCTAACTGGAGTGTGGGTATGGAGAAGTTCAGCTAAGTAAGGTGGTGCCAGTCCATTTAGAGATTTAAAAGTTAACAATACTATTTTTAAATCGCTCCTGTGACGAACAGGAAGCCAGTGGAAGGAGCGCAACACAGGTGTAATATGGTCTCTCTTTTTCTTTCTGGTCAGGAGGCGAGCAGCAGCATTTTGGACGAGCTGCAGGTGTTTAATAGACGACTGGTCTCAGCCTACATACAGGGAATTGCAGTCGTCAAGGACGAGAGGTTATGAAGGCAGGGATCACCCTCTCTAGATCTTTTTGTGGGAGAGAGGCCTTGACCTTGGCTGTGAGTCTCAGTTGAAAGAAGCTACACCTGACAACGGAGGATGTTTGCTTGTCGAAATTAAAAACCCTGTCAATTTAAAAAATAAAATGCTGCTTCTATTGCTAATAATAGCAATCCATTAATGTATTTATAGTATTTTAACACTGACACAGTGATGTACATTTCATACTTCAACTTTTTCTGATAATACTGTAAAATAAAGTACTACATATATAAGTATTATAGTAATAATTTATGAAAAGTAGTATAGTATAGTTTAGTATAGTTTAGTATAGTAAAGCACAGCACAGCACAGTATAGTATTGTACAGTATAGTACAGTATAGCTTAAAATAATATAGTAGAGTGCAGTATAGTATAGTTAATAGTAATAGTAATAATACTACTAGCTTTCTGATAAGACTATCATAAGGTAGAGACCACAAGGAACAAACACGAGGATTACTTCAAATGTCATCACATAAGTGAAACCTCACCCACACACTCAAGTATACTCAAGTGGATTATAACTTTGTGTTTTTACTCAATAACTCTAAGTATGCTTATACTACATATATAGTAGTGATAATGTACCAATAATAGTATAGTATAGTATAGTACAGCACAGCATAGTATATTATTGTACAGTATAGTGTAAAATAGTACAGAACAGTGCAATATAGTATAGTTAATAGTAATAGTAATAACACTACTAGTTCTCTGATAAGACTGTATCAGAGAACTAGTAGTGTCATTACTACACACACACACACACACACACACACACACACACACACACACACACACACACACACACACACACACACACACACACACAAACTGTTACCTTGGCTGCACTTTTCGCCATATTTGGTCCGGCGGGGTGGGCGGGGTCAGGGACAGTCACCGGCCTGAGAACAGGAAGTGAGTCACACTGACGGTAAAGTTACGCGTGTGTTGCAGCAGGAGCGCCGAGCTGAGAGAACAAGGAAGCAACATGTGCTGAGTGCATTGAGTCCAACACACACACACACGCACACACACACACACACACACGCACACACACACATACACACACATACACACACAGAGAGAGAGAGAGAGAGGGAGAGAGACACAGACACAGGAGAGGACACGTTCACTGACTGCTCGACATCCACGCAACTCATATTCTTCATTTCTATCCGTGAGTACGTGTTATTTTTATTCTTTCTTTCTCAAACTTGTACTGTGTTGTTTTTATTATTTCTTAAACTTGTAATGTGTTCGTTTTATTCTTTCTTTCTTAAACGTGTACTGTGTTGTTTTTATTCTTTCTTTCTTAAACTTGTACTGTGTTGTTTTTATTCTTTCTTTCTTAAACGTGTACTGTGTTGTAGTTATTCTTTCTTTCTCAAACTTGTACTGTGTTGTTTTTATTCTTTCTTAAACTTGTACCGTGTTGTTTGTATTATTGTACCGTGTTTAGTTTGCGCTCGTTGTTATAATTATAATGTTGTGGTTTTAGTCAGTTATTTACCTGTATTCACTTTAGTGTTTATTTTTTCTTTGTACTGTTTCATTGGGGTCTCACATTTGGCTGTTATTGGTACTTACACACTTATGTCTCTTTCTAAAGATGTGCGTTAAACGTACAAGTTGTAACATTAGTTTCAAATCATCTTATTTAGCTAAAATAAGTTTCCTGTAGGTTCGTTTCTTCTAACTTTCTACATTTCCACTGGGGGGTTTCCGCACTGTCACTAAACCCATTTGTGTTATTTCCAGTGTGTAGCCTTTCAGTTTCCTTCTTCACACTGGAAACACACTGACTAAAAACCTGATGAATGAATTATCTTCATGCTGTTTCTCTCTGTTTTGATGTACTATGGGTGTCCACAACACGCACACATACACGTGTCCACCTCCTAAGGTGGGACTGTTGAGTGTCCTTTGTTTCACGCAGACACGAAAACAAGTTTTGTTGTCACCTGAGGTGAATATTTACGAAACCAGGACAAAGGATCTCTGTGTGTTTCATTTGCAAACCACTGACCAGGATGTGACATGTCTGTTTGGCCTTTAAAAAAAAACTCATACGAAGTTAAAGTATTCTGCACGTGCACAACATTCATTGAGGTTATCAATTAGCTTTATATATGTGATCCAGCCCGTGCTCAGTGTGTATACTGGTGAAAAACTGCAGAGTAGTCAGTGGAGCAACATCTGAGTCTGAATATGGGTCAAGTCAAATGTAAATGGTACAAGCAGACAGAGTGTGGTAATGGCAGTAGGTCACTGCTCAGTAAACAGACAGTAATTGAGGCAGCCGAGCTGTTCATCTTCTTTCAGGACGTCTGATTATATCAAAGACATGACACCAGTCAGTAATCAGAGCAAACACACACCATCAGTGCCGTGATTGTGTTTTTACTTCCTCTGGTATGTACAAATATTCATCATTAATGTGACCTGATGCAATCTTGCTGAAGACATGACTCAATGTTGCACTGAATCACTGTTTATAATAAACCTGATGTGTCACATGCTGTCACTGGACACACACTTATGACAAAAATGCTGCTCTGACAATCAGAGGAAATTGTTGTTTGTTTTTTAGGTCTGGGCAAATAAACAATAATAATAATTATCACAGTATAATTTTCATCAGTAAGATTTGTTACAAAACTCCTGAAAACAAAACTGATTGATCAACCTCAGATTTTTTAAATGTTTCGCTATTTATTAAGTGTTCGTTATCCTCTGTTCATAAAGAAGTGGTTAAAACAACAACAACAGCAATAATGATTATTGATATCGACTGATGTGAGCATTTAATTCTTGATATCAATTTTGGTCACATCGTTCAGCCCTGATTTGGATCTTGAAACACCAACTTTCTTGGGTACAATAAAAGACATTAAGTTTCATCTCTAGAACAATATAAATTTCTGATAAGCCAACTGGTTTTTAAATGTTGAGACATTTATCAACCCACGGAAGAAGAGTTTATCTTTTAGTTGAGAGCTGAAAAGGATGAGTCCATGTATTGATGATCTGTCTGAAATTTATTTGATCGGTAACAGTATACTATCCAAATAAAAATGGTAACAGCTTCTCACTTGTGATTGTTTGCTGGTTGGATTTGTCCTTTTTTTTTTTTTACTGTTTCATGGACGAAACTATTTTCTATCACTGCCAAGAGCCAATAAAAAGATTTCTAAAGAACATGACGATTGCAGGAATCTGTAATAAAACTCATCATTAGTCACAGTCTTGGTGATGTTGACATACATAACATGATGGTTTAACATGTAAGTTTTATGCTGTAAATGATCTCACACTGATTCTGAATAACATAAACTCTGAATAAAAATAAAAAACAATAGAGGCAAAAGGCTTTGCAGTCAGCGTTTATCGGTCCAAGGCTCCAAGCCCAAAAATGCTGACAGATATCCACGAATGGCTGCGTCAGCTAAAACACCTTATCGCTTTTGAAATTCTGTGGCCTCTTGAAGGCAACATGAGCAGGAATTCGAGTACAAGGCTGCTTTAACATTCATCAATGTGGCAGCAGAAATCCCAAACTTATATACCCGACTAGAAGAACCTGTGCTCATGTATGTCGGTCAGACTAAGTGACAGCCTGTGTGTTGTAAGATTTAAGACCCTTTTTTCTGCCGGGTGCTGGTGGAATGGGCATTTTTTGCTGCTGCATGATGGAAAGCAAAACTGTATTGCATCACAGAGGAGGCAAAAACAATGTGAAGAATACATGCTATTTGACCCTGTTTACCCCAGAGACAAATAACTGAGTGGAATATCTCAGCTGCTGCTTGGACCTCTAAACATAAGGCACCGCTGATGCTTGGTTCATGTCATGTCAAAACACTTATGTTAGGATTTTATGTCACTTCTACTTTTACTTGTCATGCTGCTTTTAAGGGAAGGCTGTGGCTGCTTCTCCCAGGGCACAATAGTAATTTTCTCTCACAACACATTGCACACTTCAAATTAAATGGCGGCCTGTTACAAGCCACAATAACAAATGAGCGTTTGCACCTCGATGTTCAAGGCATGATTAAGTCGTCAGGGACATCAGCAGTGTGCTCGCACGCTGCAAAGTTTGAATTTCCTTGGCCTCTGTTGAACATGCTCTTCCCTCCTGGTCACGCTGACATTGGCAACCAACCCAAACAGACACGCTATCAGTAGATAAACAGCACTATGAGTTCATTTGGATTTGTATGTCAAAATTTGTACATGTCGAAATGCACACTGCTAGTTTGCATCTTGTTTGCCTGTATACAAACTTCAGCCTTTACGGACTCTAGGTTCAACTGGAGGTGATTTAAAAAAAACATAGGAGGATGAGGGGCAGCTGCACAGGGAAGTGCTGTTATCGCTGCAGCTGATGTTCCTGCTCCCCCACATCTCGTCGAAGGGAAGTCACAGTCTATTATCAAAAAAACTCTGATCTCTCTCCTTCTCTGTGCTTTGGTTTGAAACAAACATAGTGATTGTGGCAAGTGATGACAGACAGAAACACAAAGAGAGTTTTTTTTGGGGGCGGCTCAACTGATTCTTTTTTTTCATCTTCAGTTTCTGCAGACATCATGAGAAGAGAGGTGAAGGCCGGAGTGACCTTCCTCAAACGCCTGGTCGTGGCGCGTGGCAAGCTCGACGAGGCCAAAGCAGAATTGTTTGCTGAGAAGCTGCAGAAGCTTTTATGTGACAAATACGACAATCACTGGTACCCTGACTCCCCCAGCAAAGGCCAGGCTTACAGGTACCTGCACCAAACTCAACAAAATCCTATTCCAGTTTATTAGCTGAGATCCACGCACCACAGAGGGAGAGATCCACATGTGAAATGCTTAATTTTTAACCATTTTATCCTCCACAGATGCATTCGGATAAATAATGGAGTACTGTGTGATGAAGTGGTTCTGAAGGCGTGTGAGGAGAGTGAGCTCACAGCCAGTGAGCTGTGCGTGCTGCCTGAGGTCACAGTCTGGATTGACCCACTAGAAGTGTGTGCAAGGTGAGTCAGCGGGTGAGGCATACAGACAGGCTTCAATGACAACGAGGCATTTCCCAGTCTCGCCAAGAAATGTGTTGTCATGATGCATTCTGTGAAATGATGAATAGATACAAGTGGGGAGTAAAAAGTGGGAATATGGGTGACTGTTAGATACAAAAAACGAAATAATCCACTCCCTCTTCACAGATCTGGAGAGAACAGCAGGCCCTTCACAATAGCCAGTTTCAAAGAAGAGGAGGAGGCAGAGGAAGGAGGCGTGAAGGGAGAACAGGATGAGTCCTCCGTGGATTCAAAAAACCTGGAAACGTCAGATTACCACTCAGCTACCTCATCAGACTGTGGCTCCACTGCGTCGAGTGACACGGAGGAAGAGGCAAAGGATGGCGAGACGGAGGGCGGGCGAGGGAAAGAAGGGGGAAAGAAGGAGGTCGTCAAGAAGGAGGTGCCAGAAGGTGACGCCTACACGGTAGCCATGGTGCCCAGGATTCGGAAGCGACATGGAGAAGGACCAAATAAAGTCAAATACGTCAGAAATATGGTAAGGACCCAATGTCTCCCATTTAAAGGATAAAGCTGATTCATCCGCAATTGAAGATAGATATAGAATAAATAGAAAATAAACGCAGCAATTGCTCTTGTTTCAGTAATATGCAAAATACAACAGTTTTTTTAAATAAAAAAAACGAAATATTTGAACCAGCTCAAGTGTTTGGTCTTCAGTAGGCAAAAATTGGTGATAAAATTAGATAAGATAAACCTTCATTGATTGATAGGGAAACATGAAAAGCATAGAAACAATATCTGAAATAAATAAGCTGGAAAATTCAATATTATACGCCTTAAAAATATACAATATATAAATGTGCAAATATATCTGTGGAATACAAACCTTTGATTTATTTCAACAAACAGGTTGAGGCTTTAAAACATACGTAGTTTTATAATATGAGAGAACAACGTGTACAGGTATGTGGTGACAAACTGAAGATTCTTGGCTGCAGTCACAGAAAAGCTGTGATGTTTTCATCCGCACCCACAAATGCTTTAAAAGTACAGACTTCATATCTATTTCGTACACAAACCATAAGCTGCTTACTTTGAACACGATCTGTCTCAAGTTATTTCCATGTGATTTAGTTTCAGTTTTGTATGTTCTAGAAAGGAACAAATACAACACCCGTACAATAAAGTCTCCACCATCCCTGCTAATCTCTCATACTCCCTCCAACCCTCCTCTCTGCTCAGCTCCCTGCAAGCCTCCAGTACTTCTACCACCCTGCACCAGTGTGGCCTCAGTACAAGAAACCGGCTCCGGTGTTCCTCACCACGGTGTGTGTGCCTCCGGCTCGGCCTCCTCCTCCACAGCAGGTATTTGGCTACTACATCTTGCCGCAGCCGCCTCCGCAGTTCATTCTGCCTCAGGCCACTCTGCAGCCGTGGGGAGCTGTGAAGGGTTAGAACCAACCAGCAACCGAGGTCTGAAGGCGGATGGAGAGTTATAAGCTCCTTCGACTGAGCCGTGTCCTATCAGGTCTGAACTTGGGCCAAAAAGAACATTTTCCACTGTGTAGTTGTTTCTGTCTTTTTGAATACTGGTGATTGATTGCTTGTTCTCAGCACAGAGATGCCACTTGAATGAAAACTTTCTTTTTCTTTTTGAATCTGTCAGCTCTTCACAGCAATTTATTTACATACTGTACACATTAAGAATGACTTCAGTCACTGGGTGCTTAGACTAACTCAGGGACTCTCAGCAATATACTCGATGCCAAATAATTGTCTTCCAGCTGTTATCACAGTCTGTCACTTCTCTCTCCAGGTGTGCTCCACTGTGTGTACTTCACAGTCAATCAATGTAAAATGTGATTCAGGGTTTTAATCTATTGTAGCTCGATTAGAAATATCAATTATGTATATCAAGAATTCTTTCGTACTAAACTGCTTGTAAATAATAGAATACTTGCATACAGAGATAGACTGATGCACACTTTCTAATATCACTTGTAATTTATTTGGCCACCAGTGGATGGCACTCAACTCAAGGCTAATACATGAAATTGTATAGTTTCTATTAACAGCAGCTGATGGATACTGCAAATCTAACTTCACAGAACACTGGTTTTAAATGGCTCCAACTTCCTGCTTTCAACCAAATATGCATTTTTGTTCGTTATGTGTTTGCCTCAAGCTTTTTAAAAAGATTTTATTGTAAATAACTATCTCTATGAAATCTGCTACTGCTATATATCCTTATCCTCTCCATTTACGCTCACTGTTTCTTATGTACTGAGATTATTTAATTATTGTATGTGTATATGCTGCATGCAACTTTGACGCTCACCTGCTGGCTTAAAGTGTTGTTTTGCTTTTAAATTGTGCATCAGCCATTTACTTTTTTATACTGAAGTGGAATAAATCAACTTCCATCTGTGATTGTAAGTTTGTTCTCTTGCTTTATACCTGTATAACCTTTAAGAGCAGAGTTTGGTGCTGTATTTTAGTGATGTCTGATTAGATGACATAAGTATATTTTTGACCCCATAGGAAACACTATATTAACTGTACTTCAGCTCGTGCTGTCAGTCAGAGCCTTGAGGACATGGCCATCAGCAGGATGCTGCAGCAGGAAGGACTAACGTGTGTTGGGTGCGTCACTACACCCAAGGTCATGACGCTGTTCCTCCTTAAACAGGCCCAGTAAAGAGGGTGAGGGTTTGTGCTCCACTTTTTGTTTAGCCTTTGGTGGATATAACCTTTTGAATCCGTTTGTAGGAAATGAAAGGGCACCATGGCAACTCAGTTTGTATAATAAAAAGTATAATAAATCAACTTGTAAAATAAAAAATAATATTTAAAGAGGCTATAAAGCACCTTAGTAAAATACCCGTAAAATATATTTTTTAAGATGCGTGACTAAGGAGTGGAAGCTGTGCGAGCCATGGCCAATCCTGATGAACCATGACGAATGGTTTGAATGGACCCCAACAAGTTACTCAACCACGAGATGTCACTCTGCAGCTGTTGTGGAACTCGTGCTGACCAATTATTGGTGCTCAACATTGTTGCAGCGCGTTACCAAAAATAAAATTAAAAAGTTTATTGTGGGACATATTTTATTTTTTAATTGCCAGAGAAGGGAAACAAGGATTCGTGACTTGATCCATGACAAGTGAAACACAAAACACATTTTGTCTAAAATATTTTTTTTCCATCGAATAAAATGTTATCTGATGAAACTGATCCAAATCAAATAAAGAATACAATATAAAAGAACATCTCGTTTCTTCTATTAAAACAGTGGACCTGCCATGTTCGTGAGATTTAATGCGTCGTGATTCCTCAGGAACACACACACACACGCACACATACACACACGAAGATTTGCGGCAGGCTGACGCACACTCCTAAAATTATAACCCATGCCAACAAGCGCGCACAGTCCGCTGCAGTGTCAGTGCGGCACCAGTGCGCGTAAACACGGCGCGCAGGTTGGTAGGAGTGCTTAAGGTGCTGGTGTATTAGAGGCAAAGTGTTGAGGTGAACCGGACACTTCCATGAGCAACGAAGGAGAGAAGAGCCTGGTACACAGCGCGCCCGTCGGGCTATGCCTTCTCCAACCTGGGAGCGAAGCAAAGCGCAGACAGAGCACGGAGCAGCGGAGGGGCACGGCGGGGACAGAGGGACCGTGTGCGCTCTGGAGATGGAGATGACGACCCGCAGCCTGGTCGGCGACTCCAAGGTGGTGGATTGTGTGAACTGCGATGGCTTGATGAGTCGGAACGTCGGCGGGGACTCGGCGGAGGTGTCCGTGCCTCTCTCCGGGAAGAAGACGCCCATGGAGGGAGACGACCTATACAGACTGCGGGACAGGAAGGTGTTGCTGGAGGATAAGAAGCGGCTGTGCGCGCTGGCGCTGGGCACCGCGCTGCTCGGGATCCTGCTCATGATCATCCACGCGGAGATATGTCCCTACGTTTATAAACCGGTAAGACAACAGGGACACACACTCATGCTGGTGATGAAACCAGGCTTATCAGAAATATGATGATCTAAAAGCTGTTTTATCAATTTTACAAGTCAAACTAAAAAGTTGAGCTTTAATGACTTGATGACACACGTTGCAAAGGGTTTAAATCAGCACATCTGCATTTACATCTGCAACGTTAGCCCATTCACACATGCAGCACATCTGTAATAATGTTATATCAGCATTACATTCACTTTGCTCTGTTTTCCCTTTATTACCTCATCATCAAATTATGAAATCATTTACAAAATCCTCTTGTTTTCAGCATCAGGCAGCTTTGCTGATGGAGCAAGAGTCTGTTTACAACTGCTCTGCTGCTGTTTGTGGGAGTTCGGAGCTCAAAATAGAGTTTTTCACTCAGATTATGGCATAACTAATCACATAGAAATCAACAGACTGATATTAAATCACATTGTCTCTGTACTTGTGATATATTTAGTAACTAAATTGCCAATAATTGTTGCAGAAATAACACACAACTTGGCCGTATTGGTTGTCATAACAGCTCCCCTGATTAGCAGACAGCACAGGACCCATGCAGCTCCACAGCAGAACCTGCACCTGGGCTTTGAACCCCCCTGACCTCCTGATTAGTTAGTCCCGTTTCCAGACACACTATTTGGTAGCACAGCCTCATGACATTAACATGCAGATCTCAGTGGATAACAATGCCAGGCCACCCAATCAACAAATTATTAACTCCCCCTGCACTTCCTACAGCACACGCCAGTTCCACATGTGGAAAAAAGTTCTCATGCATCATGCCGCAAAAAAACATCAGACCACCTCCATGCTGTGAAAGTCAGTGATTGATTACACTGTCAGAGAACCCCCACATTTCTAGCTCGCAATCTCATGGAACCTATGGAAATGTGGCCTGGCCCTCAAAACTACACACGCCTGATGCGTTGAGAGAGTTGGAGCAGGAGAGACACGGTTGGGAAATTACCAGTGCTGGCACGAGGATGACATTACCATTCCAGTTTACAAATGCGAACCAAGAACAGGTGTTGTCTGTCCATTCCTAACAACAGCCATGAGCTTCGGTACCATGGAAATGCTGATGCACTGGAAAAGTGCTGTGTGCCGCAGTTAAAGCATATTATTTTGGAGAGGCTGCTCTCCTGATTTAACCATCAGTTATGTAACTGTTGTCAACATTCATCTGTAAACGACATGTGATGTTCAAGTCGTGGGTGTGAGCAGTGACATCTCCCTGTGGAGTGACAGGAGTTTTGGTCACACAGGGGCCGTCTTAACAAAAATACAGCATCCTTGCAGTTGCGTTGCAAAACGCTATTACTGCTGTTTATTTTCGAAGCACTTTTTAAGTGTGCGGCGGGATGTTTTATCAGAATTATAACGCCAGTCTGCAAAGTTATATTTTAAGCATACCTTTTCATGGTTATGCACGAAAACAGGGCTATTTCTGGAACGTTTTTCCACATTTCACCTCTTCCCCTGCAGCGAGATTGCTCACGGTACTTCAGGCTATCTTTCCACATCATTTAGTGTATAATTAGAGTGTTTGCATGGCCAGTCTGGAAGTCTCTGTGTCTTGAGTTTGGCTGGGCAAGATCCAGGAGAGTGCACTTTGACCTGCATGGAACCTCATGTCCTCTTTTCTGCAACTCTTTGACCACTTTCCTGGAATGACTTCACGGTCCGAAACAGTGTGCCGAGCATGTGCCGAGCATGGTGTCCATGATCTGAAGAGAATAGTCCTTTGTGTTTACACAGGAAGTGCAGTGGATCATTTGGACAAACTCATTTTGGTTTCCTTCCCACACATGTGACTGTAAAAGTGCAGGTTAGGTTTGACAGATGAAGCGACATTGTTGTCCCAAAGGTTGGTGTAAGAGCCTTTAGTTTCAAAATAAAGTACTTCATGGCTGCTTTTTCCTGCTTACTTTATTTGTTGTGTTGTTTTGAAATGAAATCAAACCTGAAACAAAACCACATGACAATGCGGATGAATAATTCTGGGCTAATCATTTATTTTACCTTACTGTCAATTGCAAAAATAAACCAAATTGATTCAGATTTCTAAATTTTTAAGTTAAAGAGCAGACAGTGGTTCAGCCAAATTTCCTTCTGAAATATAAAGGTGTTGACATTAATATGAAGCTATTTTGAGTGATGCGACCCATATTTTTTGTGTAAAATGACAGGTGATTTTTTTTTTAACTGACTGCTGTGATGTAGTCACAAAGGACCCACACATGGACTATAACTGTAGCTCTACTACCTGCATGCAAAGATAAACCGAATTGATTGTGATTGATTCTGATTTCAAGTTTTTTAAGTTAAGAAGCAGACAGCGGTTCAGCCAAATTTCCTTCTGAAATATAAAGTTGTAGACATTAATATGAAGCTATTTTGAGTGATGTGACCCATATTTTGTGTAAAATTACAGGTGATCTTCTTTAGATTGACTGCTGTGATGTGGCTACAAAGGACCCACACATGGACTATAACTGTAGCTCTACTACCTGCATGCAAATGAGCTCACAAAACAGAACACTGTGTCCGTTACCCTCATGCATGCAAGATGTCACTACTCGCCACAGAGGCAACATTCTGTGTATCAGCCACGATTGGCCCATTTGCAACAAAGCGGCTAAATACAGTATGAGCCAGCTACAGACGAGGCCACAACGAACGCAAAGACTGTTTCCACTGCTGGAAGGAAGCTGTGACGACCTTAACTGGTCCAGATCCGGCCCACATGTGTCAGATGAATTCAGGATTTATTGAAACGTGCTGCCATGGTGATTAGTGGTGACAAACCACTGTAGTATTCCTGCAGGGCGGAGGATCTCAATCCTGGTTTTATGGAGGGCTGATGAGACACTGCAGTCAACCAATAACTAACTCACTGTAGTCAGTCAGAAAACCAGCAGTGCAAAGAGGTCCACATACCTTGTACCACATTGTGAAGTAAAGTGCCATGTTACGTACTTGTGGTCTTGGAGGGTTGGTGATGTGCGGCCTTCTGTTCCTCTCAGAGAGCTTATCAACCACACCCGTCCTTCACACTGTTCACGTGACGCCAGGTGAAGTCAGTCAAACATCAGCGTTGATTTCCCTCATCAGCGCACGTTCAACTGAGAAATCACTCACAGTGTGTGACGCAGTGTTTGACTGACATGAAGACCCCTGGTTCGTCTGTTTGTTAGCAAGATTACAGAAAAATAACTCAACAGATTCTCATGACAACTTGCTGGCGGGATGTGGTACTGGTCAGGGAAGATCTCATTAAATTTTGGTACAGGTCGAGATCAGGGGGCAGATCCAGGAATTATTTATCACTTTGTTTAACATTGCGAGATTAACATTAGAGAACTGATATCTGTAAGTGTGTGAAATTTGAGTTTGTGAATTTAACTGACTATTGAGCCTCATTCTAGTTTTCTAATAAAATCTAAACATAGGGTCTTCACTTCATGCAGGTGTTGGTGGTTTTTAACGAAATCTGCAAATGTTTTACCCCCTGCAGTGTCTCATTTCCTGTGACTGACCCACTAGTTTAATAATCTTGGGGGATTTTATTTGTAAGCCTTTTTTCTTTTTTTTACAGGATTCCATGAGTGACCTATAGCGAAAAAATCGACATGAAAGCTAATAAAACCCCACTGACTAACACACCACATTAGGAAACTCGTGTCAGATGTACTATTTGTTTTGGAAAGTATTTTATTCACATCAGAACATACAAACCTTAACATTGGATTCAGAGCTGTAAGTGGCCTGTCCTGGTTACGGTGGCTTTGTACGTCCAAGACCATGAGAAACAAGCGTGATAACCCAAATTAGGTTCAGCGGGTTTGAAGTGACTGTTTCCAACGGGAAAAACAGTACAAAAACATTTTTTTAGAAACTCGGCAAGAAGCATGTTGTTGAACTCTGTGTTATGGAATGCGGTGAAACGTTGAGCTTTTGTGGGGTCTTCTAATGAGCCCTGGATGAAATACAGACACGATGTGGATGCTACAGGAGAAACTGGAAAACGACGTACCTTGCCAATGGACGTCACACCATACCACCTACACGCTCAAGTTTCCTCAAGTTTGAAAGTTTGTAATTATCTTTTTAACTGTAAACCACATTAAACTTCACTTCCCGTTAAAAAGCTTCCATTGACGTTGCATCAGTGGCGCTGAGATGCATGAAAAGAGGGTGTAGCTCTTCAACCTGCTCAGGCCAAGGTGGTGTGGCAGAGGCCTGTGCTTATTTCTTTTTCTAAATACACTTCTTGAAAACATTTTGACGTGACGGGGAAAACCGTCACAGTGTGTGTATCGGTGTCTCCTGCTGTCCGTTCCCTAGAGCGGAAAGTATTTAAACCTCGAGCGCTGTTGTTACTGTAATTGAGTGGGGTTTTTTTAACGTATCTTTTTGGAGTACATTACAGAATCAGCAGTTCCACTTTCATGAGGCCTGGGTTCTGTAAAATACTAATGAAGCTCATCAACCACAGTTAGCAAGTCAAACCGTTAGATTCCAAGTATAGTCTTGAATTTGTTGTTTTCAGCATTATCATGATACGGAAACGGCTTCAAGCTAACGCCTTCTGTCATAAATGTTAATGCTGCACATTTTATCTGGTGTTGCATGGTGCTATAATATTTGTATTTCTAATAAATATTTAAAGCAACTTACGTTTTGAACATTTTCAGCACATTTTGACATCACCGTGATAATACTGATAAAAATCTTGTTCCAATTTTTTTCTTTTCAATTTACTGACAATTGTTCCGTCCACAAAAATAAATTAAATGCATTGTGAAATAGCTGACCGGATAATTGTGAATGTTTGAGTTTTTGCTTAATAAGCTACAAACAATTTCATGATTATCAAAATTGTTAAAGGTTCATTTTCTGTTGATCGACCACTGCTTGTTTCAGCACTACATTTCAATATTTGACCAAAATATGGAATCAATGAAATAAAGGTATGCACTAAATATGCTATGCATTGGTCTGTAGTGACTGGATGTTACCATGTCCCTGTCTGTTTTGACCCTTTATTTTTATCAAACTTTAACTGTAATTACAATGAATCAAACACATGTAAATGTTTAGGATATTATGATTATCTTTCCAACCGTTATTTCCACAAAACCCTTGATAATGGACATCTTCATTTTCATGCCTTTGTTTCCATTCTCTCCCCCCCCCCAGGGCACAAACATCGCCCTGATCATCAACTGTTCCATCAGCCTGTCCACCGGGTGTCTCATCATCCTCATCATAGCTTTTCATTTTAAGGACATCAGGGTGAGTTTCCCTCGTTGTTTCCATCAGTCTGGATGCTCTGTGTTTGTTTGTGTGTGTGTGTGTGTGTGTACATGTCTATAGTTGCATTGTTGAACTTCATGGCTGTATTTTGTGCATCACTCTTAATAACAATAACAATAGCTCCTCATTAGCTTGTTTATGATGACACTTTGTTAGATGTACTTGAGGGCATTTGTTTTAGAAGGAACTCTGATCAAACACTGATTGTCTGTGCTTTATTTGCTATGTGTGAAAAACACACAGAAACCTCAGCTCACACAGGCATGCACAATTTTGCCGGTGCATTATTTTTCCAATCCACGTGGCTCTCTGTCATTATGTGTGGATTTGATTTATATATACAAAGATTTGGTTGAGTAAACACTGTTCTTTACTATCATATGTATTCATAATGTGCATATTTAAAGTGCAAAAAATTTGGCATAAATGAACTACACTGCAGGATTCAGGTTTTTTATCATTGTGGATGGGCTGCAGGGTTTTCCCCCAGTGTTTCCTGTTTGGTTGCAAGTCATGTGTCAGATACAAGAGGGGTCCACGCAGAGTGCGTATAGGAGATAAGAAAGGGCAGGTGCAGGGTGGAGACCAAAACATATGCAGTGTCAGAGGTGACAAACTAAATCATGCAAGAACAAGAACAAGTCTCAATAGGTGGATCAAGGAAAAGAGGGTGAATACCATGGTGAATACACTCTCCTCATTGTTCTCAAATGAAGTATGAATGCAAACTTGTGTAGGTTTTCCCCTCAGATAGCTGTTAGATGACTCTCTATTTTGACCTGATTTCAACAATCGATGACATTGTTGCAGGTTCAGGGAATAAACACAAAAGTTGCATAGAGGCTGAGGCTCGGGCCTGAGTGACTTTGTCTGACGCGCTAATAAAGAGAATCGCTGAGATCCAGTAAACGTCAAAAAAGGATTTTAGTAATGAAAAAGAAATAATAATGAACAAAGCTCATCTTATTTTTAATGTGGACAAACTATAAGCAAAATAATCACAGCTATCAACAAAGTGCGTCACTCACCCTCTCTCTACACACAGGTGAGCTGGTGGTTATGTTAACCATGAGTTATCACCTCCTATATGAACCAATCACTGTGATCATAATAATAAATTATGTATATGTAAAAAAACAATAACAAAATCAGATAATAAAAAATGAATCGAAAAATATTACTAATAAATCAATTTCAAGTGACTACATTCTTGGCTACTATGTTAAACGTGCTACCTGAGTTTTGTACTCACTTGTACTTGTAATCACTTTTTTTATATGACTTCTAAACATTACATATAAAATGGTAACAATCTGATGATTTTACTAGTTTCTATTTCTTATCTTCTCTCTCTCTGTCTTTACTGTCCTCCTCCATCTTTCAGCTGTTCATCAATGACCACAACCAGGTGGACTGGCGTATTGCCTTGACCAGCCACCGGGTTCTGGTGATCACCATTGAGCTGTTAGTGTGCTCCATCCACCCCATAGGCACATACTGGAAGGTGGGCCTCCACTTCAACTCCTCTGCCCCAGCTCCGCTCTGTCATACCAGCCATCACAACAGGGCCCTGCTGGACATGGAGCTGCTGCTGTCAGTGCTGATGTTCCTGCGTTTGTACTTGGTGCACAGAGCCATCCTGCTGCACAGCAAAGTGCTGCTGAGTGCCTCCTACAGGAGCATCGGCTCGCTCAACAACATCAACTTCACCTTCCGCTTTGTTCTCAAGGTACTGATGAACAAGCACCCGGCACGCACGCTGCTGGTCTTCATCCTCTTCTTCTGGCTCACTGCGTCCTGGATGCTTACGCTGTGTGAGAGGTAGGGAAAGAGAGCTGCATGTAAGTAATCAAATGGAATATGTGCATATTAAACATTATAATAAGTATTATCTTTATATATAAGAGGCTGCTACAGAAAGGACTTACGCCACACTCAGAGATTGAACTGTTATATTATGAGGGACATACATAAAAATAGGAAACTTTTTCGATGAAATTATACAATGCTAAGCAGTTAAGAAAATTAAATCAAAACAACTCTAATGACACTATTTTTTTAACAATCACAAGAACAAGTTGACCACAAACCCACGAAAGAAAGACTGTGTATTTAAAGGAACTGTTTATTTTGGGAAATATGCTTACTCTCGTTCTTGCGGAGAGTTGAATGTCTGAAACCACTCTCATTTCTGTACAGTACACTGAATCACTTCCTGAAATCTTTCTTAGCTCAGTTGAGCTCTTAGTCACAGCCCTTTTCGACCAGATCCTTTCTGGTTCTTGAAAACTTCCTACCAACTTTGAGTAAAACCATTGTAATCAAGGATTCTTTATTTACAGAGTCATTGCACAATATATTTTTGAGTTCCGGACAAAGGAGTTCGCTGCAAACATGATTCTTTCATGCAGAATTTGCATCTCTGTGCGACCAATTCAATGACTTGCATTCATATTTGATATTTTGCAAGAATTTTATTTAAATACTAAGAATTATAAATAGAGTTTGTGGTGCGACACGCCTTCTGGTTTCAGAGGCGGAGGATTGTGAGGAATATCATAGTCTGTATATAAAGATGAATAACACCTCACCACTTCCTCCCACTATCCAGAAATGAAACTCAAATATACTGGATACAAATGGGATAAAGCTGCGGTAGTGATGTCCCATCGTTATATGCTCTCTAACAATCACAAGTCAGTCGCAGCTGTAAATCAGGACGTTTCACTCCCCATTATCGTGACATCAAATAATTAAAACCAACAACAAACAGTTGCGCAAACTAAGTTTTTATTTCCCCTTCAATGGAAGAATGAGTCAGGAGTCAGGCCCTATATTAACTACGCTGTGCAAACCATTAACCAGAACCTTTTTATTCATCACATCTGAATGTCATCTCTTAGTCTGCTCTCTCACACACAAACTTTGATGGTCAATTTGACTTTCCTGCTCAAAACTGGTTTCCAATGATTTGACGATTTGATAATCATATTTTATTTTGTTACACCGACAAGTTTCCCTTTAGCGGGAGCCAACTAGACGTCAGCCTGATGCTCTACAGTCTGCTTGGCTGTTTGTTCAGTGTGAGGTCATTCTTAACCGCAATCGGAGGTTTTGCCTCCTGTTTGTCACGTCTCAGTCTCGAGTGTTTGATTTGTCAGGAGCAATAAAAGAGCTTTTGATTGATAGCTGATTAAAACTGTCACACCAGCCCTTGTTTGATTGTGACAGGAGAAAGAAGAAAACTCATACGCTGAATAACCTCTGTGTGGTTTCTGCCAAGCATATGTTACAATTGTACTTTATAATGTTGACTCTATTTCAAACTGTGGAGTGGAGATAATACACTAATTGATTTACAAAGCTCACCTTTATCAAACTCTGCAGACTCACCGTGTACAGGAAATAGTTGTTTGATATTTAGCTGTATCTGAGATATAATGTTCCAGAGAGATTAACGCATATTCATAGTTATAGGTTATAGCTTCAGGGACATTTAACAAGTCCCACAACATTCTGGTTCATTGGCTACCTCCACCAAAGATGTTATGGTTTGTTTGTCAGGAGTTTGTGACTGGATTTAAGGAGACTACTCACCAACAACTATTATTATTATTATTATTATTATTATTATTATTACTGGTGCTGCTATCATTAATAACATCATTACGTCTATAAAGGTCACACAACTGTTCCTGGTCTCTCTCTGTCTCAACCCCCCTCTCTTTCTCTTCTCTCCCCTCTTTTCCACCCCCCTCTCCTCTCTTCCCCATTTTTCACCGCTCACTCCAACTGGTCGAGGCAGATGGCCGTCCAAACTCAATCAGGTCCTGCCAGAGTTTTCTTCCAGTTGATGAGGGTGTTTTTTTCTCTTCCCAGTCGCCACAGCATTTGCTCGTTGTGGGAACTCTTGGGTTTCTCAATCAAACAAATGAAATTGAATTGAATTGAATTGTTGGGCCTTGCTGGATGTATGCTGAGTGCCATTCTAGTCATTTGGCTTGAACACATTTTGCTATGACAGTCTCAGTCTATGCTTTCTCCTCCCTGCAGGCAGACCCAGGCAGTAACAGGCCACATAGACACGTCTCTGTGGCTCATCGCCATCACCTTCCTCACAGTGGGCTATGGGGATGTGGCGCCCACCACCAGCTGTGGCAAGGTGGTGTGTCTCTTCACTGGAGTCATGGTAAATATAGGTTGGCTTATAGAGGAAATGTCATATTTGAGACACTGAAGAGTTCATGCTCCGAGACGCACTAAGAAATTTTTCTTTAAACGCAGTTGAGTGCATCAAAGTGAGAAGTCACACACGTGGTTGTTTTTGTGCTTTTCTCAGTCATTTAGCCAGTGAGCAGTATTTGTTTCAACAGAAGTGGCATTTAATGCTTGACTAGGTAAACGCAAAGAATGAAGACGTCTTATCTTTGTTCTTAAATAAACCACCTCTATTTGTATCTGTGTACATGACCAGATTGATAACACATTGATAACGCATAAAAACAAGTTGTCCTGTTGCTGTTCTTTTCCTTTAGTTATGTTCTCTTTGTACAGGTCAAATTTTCCCTTATTTTCATTTTATTCCATTTCCTCTCTGTTCTGTCCCTTTATAACCCAATCTGCTCATAACTCATGTTTTGATTTGGCTCATTTCACTCCATTTTGTTCCATTTGATTCGGTTATATTCTGTTCGATTTAAGTCTATTTCGTTTCATGCACTTTCTCCCTGTCGTGGAAATTTATCATGAGATTTGAAATAATGAGTTTCTCAGACCGGAGTTGCCTTAGAGTTTTAATTATTAGCTCTGCAGATGGTTACACAGCCAGCAACATGGCTCAGAGTGCAACCATGAGAAGGTAAAAAGGAAGGTTTTTATACAATGTGATAAACAGGAAACAGAACAGAAAGCAGACAGGACCGTCTGCTGGCATCACTGTTACAAAAATAGGAATCAAATCCAGCACACAGTTGCACAAATAAATGTCAACAGGAGGTGGAAGATATAGATGTTGTATCAGCTAAGTGCACAGAAAACAGTCAAAACAGTAATAAGACATTGATCAGTGGAATTTTCCATTACATCCCCAATGTACTGTATTCGTTCTGATTTGCTCTCTCCTATTTCCCTCTGTTCTGGGGGATATTCCTCTGCTATATTCTGTTCTGCGCTGGTCCATATCATCTCATCTGGTTTGTTTCATTCCCTTCCATTTTTGTTCTGTTCCACTGCAGCAGCTTTTTGCCCATTTTCCTATTTCACATTTCCTGCGTCGGTCCAGTCCGGTTGACTTCTCTCCTGCACCTCTTGTCTTCTATCCAGGCCTTTTACGCTCTATTCCACTCGTTATGTTGGACGCGTTGGACACTTTCTGCGCGGCTGCACACCATAGAGGTGCTGACAGACATTTCATTCCTTGGAGTGTTTGATTTAGATCACAGCTGTAGATAAATGGATGGTGCCTCTGCTGGACCTTGGCTGTACCAGGCACTCCAAAAACAAAAGGAGGGAAGCTGTCGGAGTTGAGCTGGCTCTGTGCAGTCCACACAAAACATCTGCATTGAGTGTGGTGTGTCTGCTGATTGATGACATTGTTTTTCTATGCTCCTCATCATACATTGTGGAGATACATTAGAGGTTGAAATTAGATTAGTTGTACATCTCATCATAGAATAAAAGAAAGAAAATATCCCAGAGAGGAAGCAGAGAAAGAGTCTCTTCAAATTCACTGCAAAATAATATGGCACTTTTTATGGCATTGTAAAGGAATGCAGGGTAAAGACCCACAAGGGAGTGGGAGGGAAGGGCAGCGATAAGAAGGTCAAAGGGATGGGGGAAATCATATTTGAGATAAAACACAAAGAGTTACAGTTGAGTTAAATAAACAATAAGTCACTGAGATCCAGGAGCGGTAGTTTATTTGAATAGACAAAACTTTAGCTCGCTGCTACACCTCCTTTTAATGCAGTACATGAGAAGATAAGAGCTGTTGCCATGGTTGTGGGTAATGGGCATGGATCTGGTTGAGACACCTCTGTGACAAAGTGGAAAACAGTCGTTTCTCTCTCTCTCTCTCTCTCTCTCTCTCTCTCTCTCTCTCTCTCTCTCTCTCTCTCTCTCTCTCTCCTTGTTTTTATAAGCTCCCGCTCTTGTAAGGGAAAACTTTCCACCATATCCATTTTTAGGTGGTTTATTGTCTTTGGCACTAACTACAACAGGAGGGTGTGCCAACCTGTGCCCATGGTTTGGAAAAAATAAATAAAATTCCTACTCCCATCAGTGCAGTTCTAGCCAGTGACTGCGGTGCTGCTCGCACCTGTAATACGGCTGAAGGCTTCTGAACTTCTGCTGTAACTCAATTTGCAGCTGTGTTCAGGGGTTGACAACACTGTTTGCATCCCATCACTATGTGAGGATGGATCCAAGGAAAGAGTTTGTACCTCCCAGGTTTTCACAGGCAATGTAATGATGGATGTTTTGTGGCTGTTGGCGTTAAGGATAAATATATCTTTCTAAGCTCTGGTTTGTGCATTTTTGTGCTCACGTTTGATGCTGCTCTCTCCTTTCTCTCACTTTCTAATGCAAGCTGAAAAACAGGAAAACAGGTAAACACTGGTTATGATTATCTGTGGTGATTACAGGTTCACTGGAGTGTTTTGTCTGCGTTTATGTGTTTGTATGTGAGACTATGTGACTGTGACTCGCTCTGCCGCCCATCTGAATATTCACCATCAGTCTGTCCAGCAATAGCACAAAGCTATTCTCAGAGGAAACCCGCATAGCAGTGCCACAGAGGCCTGCGTTTCGCCATTGCACTCGCTTTATAAATATAACTTTGATTTATTGGATGAAACCATATGAGGTATGAAGATCAACATCCAGTTTTCTGAATAAGCAGCACTACTCTCCCTTGAGGGGAACGGTGAAAAAAAGAGGCGAGAGTCACTGTCAAGGAATGAGACAAAATCGGAACTAAAATCAGCATCTAACAGAATAAGTCCCTCACAATCATCGTGAATTTGTTGAAGCAGATGGTAAATATATCAGTAACCATGCCAACAGCTCTGTGTGTGTGTGTGTGTGTGTTGGGTTTTAGGGTGTAGCCTGCACGGCCATGCTGGTGGCAGTCGTCACCAAGAAGCTGGTGCTGAACAAAGGAGAGAAACATGTGCACTTCTTCATGCTGGACATCCAGATCTCGAAAAGGGTGAGAAGCTACACCATGATGAAACACTGGATTATGAGAAAAACATACACGCTCACCATGTTGTGGATTATTCTATGCAACAGTTTAGCAATTTCTTTTCTTCAAGCATATAACTTTTGATTGCTGACTGCTTTGCTTTGGAATTCAGCTGCTTTGAATCACTTTTACTTTGTGCATATTTAGACCCCGAGTTTTACAAAGAATGTACACACTTCACATGACTTCAAGTTTCAAAACATGTTGTAACATTTCAGATTTTTTGAATGTATCTTTCTTAATGTCTAGGTAGCCGTGGGGTTTCACGTATGAAAGTCAGAGGCTTCAAACTTGTGTAAATGTGTTAATCCCAGTGGAACATCTGCATTGACTGATGAGAGAAGCTTGCACATCAATCAATTGGTCTATTTACCTACCAATCAACATATCAATAGCTCTTGTCTTTATAGGCAAAATGAAGTCTTGCTCGTAAGCCCACCATCGACATGAGCAAAATGAAGAGGCTGTAAATTAAGTGAATAGTTAATTATTGGTCACAATGTTTTCTGTTAATAATTCACATTCGTCTCCCGATGAATCATCTGAAGTCAGAGTTGACAGTTTATATTTCGTAACAGATCATGAATCTTCACTGTAACTCTTTAATTTTAACAATATTTGATTCTGGAAAAAGAAAATGCACTTTATATCCATCACCAAATCTGTATAAATAGATGGTGTTTGGCCTGCAGCTGAGGGGGTTAGTTTGCATGCTTGTGTTTATTGGAGGATTGCGTGGTCATGTAGCTGTTAATGCAAAATTATTTCAAAGGTCTGTGTTTCGTTGCGGCGCAGTGTTGCGGTGCTTTTTAGCACTTTCGTCTCACAGAAAGAATGTGCTGTGTTCCAACCTTGCAGCTGACCAGAACCTTTCTGTGTGTAGTTTGCATGTTCTCCCCGTCTGGCTGGCTTTTCCATGGGTCCTCCGGCTTCCTCCCACAGAACAAAGACGTGCAGGTTAGGTTAATCTGAAGAAAAAAAAATCACCCATAGGTGTGAACTGTTGTTTGTCTCTATAAATTAGCCCTGCAATACGATGCCGATACCCTCAAACTATAAATTGTATGGATAGTGGATCTATTGCATTGCCAGACAACAATAACATATATATTTTAAACTATAACACTTTGGTATACATTAGTAAAGGTTTGGTAGTCATGCAAAATATGTTCCAGTATTTGTATTGAATGGGACAAAACCAAAACATTCTAGTCGTTTAGAATGAAGCCACCAAGAAGCACACTTCTGAGATTATTGATAGAGGTTTGAATTTACATACAACTATTAACAGATTTATAGACCAACAGCTCAATCTAGGTCAGATAATTAACTGTAGATTTAAAAGGACATATAGATATACATTTAAATAATATCACAGGTAGAGCCCATATACAGTCTATGGTTACAACACAAGTGTGATTTCTCTCATCATCAAATGCACTTCCCTATATAAATATGAATAGTGAGCAACCCTCCCTCCTCTCAGAGGTTACTACAGTGTAGCCGGACAAATACGACGGATGACAAAGTGCGTGGAGTTGTCAGGATGGACACGTCATTACTTTCCATGTTGCATTTTCTTTAAACAAGAGACACCACAGGACATGGTAGTGTGGGAAAAGAGGAGGGAGATGAGCTGTGCCAATCTCTTTAAAAGCCTTTTCAAGGCGTCAAACAGAGGAAACAATCTTATCTCTGTCAGGAAAGAAACTCGTGTCAGTTCAGGACGGTGCGGCTGTGGGCAGGAAACTGGTTGAGTTTAGGTGTGTGTGGGTGGAAGTGGCTTGCAGAAGAGTAACTCTGTTTGTAGTCTTGGACAGGATCCAAGTGTCCCATAAATAAAAGGTATAAAACACTGCCAGAATGTCAGAGATGTATTTTATGAATATACATGAATACGTAATGATTGATTCCTACATTCTCAGTTTCTCCGCGTGCTTTGTATACAATGCTACGGGTTCTTGCCAAACTGTAAAGCAGCTACTGACTGCAGTAGGTACACTGCTTTGGAGGATACAACCATTTCCTTTCTCCCAGTGGCTGCATCCTGTCACTCGGTGCATCTTTACGCGCAGCTTGTGGTTGTTTTGGTCTGAGCGTGTTTTCCTGCATGTGCTTGCGTCCTTCTGAGCTATCTGGTGCAGTCCAGATTTACACTGATGGGAACAAGGGAAGACATCTGGATGCAGACACTGACAAACCTCTATTAATAACCCCCACAACAGGGCCAGCGTGACATCATTACGGGGCACTTACAGTGATTCGGGACAGGAAGACAAACAGACACGAATAGAATCAAAGAGAAAAAAAGGGGGATACTGTAGAAATCCTGCAAATGCATTGAATCTCACTTCCACTCTGTATGACCCGCTCTTCAAATTCTCCTAAATATGCCTCTCTGTGAAAATAAAACCTTCATACTTCTGCTTTATCTGTAATCAGCATCATAGAGCAAAAGAGCCGAACAGGAAACCCTGTCTGGAATTAATCAGCATGCTTGGATGACTTGGATGATTTTATTTCTTGTAGTAAAATGTACGATATAATCCAGGTTCTGTTGGAAAAAACAAGATAAGAGCTTGGTTAACTCTGCCACTCTGATTGACTTTATCTTCATGGTCTTATTTACATGTTTCTCCTCCCGGAACTCCCTCGTTTGAACTTTCTGTCTCTTTACCAGATCCGCCACGCTGCTGCTAATGTTCTGAGGGAATGCTGGCTCTTGCATCGCACCAACCTGACGAAGGGTAACCGCGGTGAGCACCGAAGACACCAGAGATGCCTTCTGGAAGCCATCAGAGTGTGAGTGTTACCATATCGCTGAGTGATCCCTGCGTGTTGTTATCTGGGCGAGGGATACAAGTGGTTGGTGGTTTATACGCCTTAGATGTGTATTTTACGGGTCATTAACTTACTGTCAACATGCTTAACCACAGAGACATTGTCTTTAAAGCCTAATTAGGATTAGTCATTTGATTTGTTTGCCTGTTTTATGTCGGCAGGGCAAGTTTCAACCCTTTGAATCAACAGAATAAACACAAAATTCCTCAGCATGCTGGCGAAATGAAAATATTTCATGTGTTACTGCTTACTTTCTTAAACACATCTTAATGTCAATCCACTGAGACACCCACCACGAAAAACAACATGGACAACGTCACAATGAGGAGCCATTTTCTTCCCAATTTGCGTTAGGTCTTTTCATCATTGAGCCCAAGCTCCTCCTCCACGAACAAATGAATTGCATGAGACAGGAAGTACAGAAGTGTGGGGACAACACATTTACATTTTTTTTATTATATAACTTCAATACCATGTGCATTCCATATTATTTACTCCTGTTATCATAACTTCTTACTGACAATTTAGTTACCGTCACATTTAACTTACTTATTTTATTCTCATTTCTATTATTTCCATTAGGCAGTGGTGCTGCATTACACTGTATACACTTTATATTTTAATGTCTTCTATTGATACGTTAATCCTGGAGCAAGCTGGCACAAGAATTTCCTTCGGATTAATAAAGTCTTATTCCTCCACAAACCGGGGTTCTGTGTTTTAACTGTTCTGTTTGCCCAGAAATATGACAATGAAATGGTCTTAAAAATTAGTACATGAAGTTAGTTTCTGTTGTCCCAGTGTTTAAAAATGTGATAATGTGTGAAATAGTTCCTCATGACTGAGATCAATCGAAACCTTTTTCTCTGCAGATTCCGTCATTTACGCTTCAAACAAAGACAACTGAGGGATTACGTAAGTGAGATGGTGGACCTGCCTAAGGTGAGCGACACTGTCACTGTACATAATGCATGTTTCACTGGTAAAGCCAGATGCCAAATGAGATGACAAAGATTCCCCCTAGCAACAATCACTACTCGCACAGTTCTTTACCCAGTCCGCTGTTCATCACCAAGTGTTCAGACGCATTAAACACTTGTTAAAAAATCTCCATAAAATGTCTCAGGATTCATTTGTGGCAGGAATTCGTAGGCGCAGAGGGTTTTCCGTGTGGGATAACCCCAAGATATAAAGACGTTACCCAGCACGGGTCACTGGTGTGTAATTTATGCATTTCCTTGATTGATTTATGTGGAAAACAAGCCTGTTTTTTTCCAGTCTTCAAGTGTAGCCTCTTGGTAAGATGCAAAAAGTAAACCATGCCACCGTCACTTCACAATCAGATACAGTCAAGCAGTGATCCCAACGTGCTGCACAACAGCCAGAGTTTGCGGAAGTGTCTTCACACTGGCCATAAGACTAAAGGCTTACTTCTCTCTAAACTAGCACAGTCTAATAATAAGCTACTTTCTTTAGAATCATATAACTACTTTTATGCACATATATATTGTATACAATTGTTGTATTTTAACTTGGGAACTTGATAGCACTCATCTTATTTGTCCAACTGCTTCTTTCTTGTATAGTTTTCTAACCATTTGTATGTGCACACGGCTCATGAGAAACACAATCTCATTCTACTCCGTTTTTACAGCGATGGCTCTTGTGATAAAATTATCTTGAATCCTGAATTTGAAACTTACTGAATGCTGCAGAGCCACGGTCACACTTAACATAGAGGAAGAAAACCCAAGTTTGTTGCTGCTGGTTTCTTCCAGTTGCTGAAGGAGTCACCGCCATGAGTGACAGTTTCTGAGTCAACAATACTCGGGTGGTTTCGAGCTTGACTCACTGAGCTGGCCTCAAACATGCACAATAATAACACTGTCACTCAGTCAGTGAGTAAGAGCTTTGCTGTGAATCTGTAACATGTACTTAAAGTGTGGCCGGTTTCCACAGATGCAGATGATCATGTGTGACCTGAGCGCCAACTGGAACAACTCCTATCGGGAGCTGGAGCAGCGCATCCTCTCCATGGAGCAGAAGCTGGACGAACTGAGTCGCTGCTTCCAACAAACATCTGAGCTGCTGTCTCAGGTCCTACGTCACCACAACCCAGAGATCAGGTAAACATCACAGAGAAGTGCTTGTGACACTGTGCAGATTTTCTATCTGCGCACTGCAGGATGTGGTAGGCCTATCTGCGCTGAATTGGAACATGCCTGCGGAGGAAAATAACCAGTTTTTGTCTACATTGTCTTTGCAGGTGACATGGCTCCATGCGTTTCTGAAGAAAAGAGAGAGTGAACTGCCTCCAGTGTTTTCATTTACAAGATCCGTGAAAATGCAGTGAATCCTCTCCACCCACAGCTGCTCCAGACTCTTTAACTTGCTGAACCACTTGGAGGACTGACATACTTACTAAAGATCTCATCTTCTGGGCCTGTGCCGAGTCCACTGTACAGTTACTCATAGCAGTAGAATTATACGGATAAAACAAGACTCCTATTCACTGTGGGAGAAGAATCGATGTGCATTTTGAGAACTCTGTTGTGATTTCAGCAGTTGAAAGAACTGAATTAATGTCAAACAGGGACCATGGAGATCTATGTAATCAGCACCCTCACAGCCTCCACGATTGCTCTTTGAATTGCTACTCATAAGGTTTCATTGATGGACTCTAATATTGCCTTATTCCTGTGGAATGAGATATATTTTTACATACTGTTATTTGAAATCTCTTGCAATATTCAAACTTTTCTAAAACCCTTGTACAAATCATTTGTTCATTAGGAGACAGTTTAAAGGTTCCCAGGCCAAGTGTTATTTTCAAACAGGCTTGTTGAATATAGTACAACCTCTAACTCTTCTTCATTGTTCTGTTTTCCTTCAACCCACTAAGATAATTGATGTGATGCTCCACCAACAGAACAAAATACTTCAAGTCAAAAACAACCTTTATTTCAATTTGTAAAGTGCTAGACATCTTAACATAAATAAACTAGAACTCATAGATTAATGTCCACATTGAGGGTTGTGATGTTCATCTGCAGTCTACACCTGTTCTCAGAATAATCCGACTTGTTCAAGTTGTATTGGAAGATCAACCGTTAGCAACTCAACAGCTCCACCAAGTGGACATGAAAAAAGTTAACCGTGATATTGTGGAGAGTCAAAACAATCATTTAAAAAAGGTTATTTGCTATTTTCAACCAGGATATTGATGTCTCAGAAGAGGATGACATTTGTATTAGTTTAAGCTGAAATAAAAAAATCTGAAAAACAGAACACACGAGGACCAAGAAACCCCCCATTCACACCCCTCACTGTAAAAAAATGCACTTTCAGAATAATAAGCAAAACTGGACTGAACTCTTCCTCTGGAGGATGAACTGGAGTTTTGGTGTTTTTTTTTTAACTTAATCACAATACTGAAAAAACAGCCTTGTGGGTTTACTGCCTTTGTACTTCAGTAGGTTGTCAAAAGAGCTTCTGAGGAACTTATTCTTACCGTTTACTATGTATCATTTGCACATGGTGAGAACATGTTAACCATCCAGAACATGCTTATAATTAAAGAGCCATTAAAAAGAACGTGTATGTGATTTTGCTTTGACACTTTAAACAGAACGGGGGCAATCAGAGGCCGTACAAAATGTCAATTTTATTGTAACACTTTGTTTTACAAAGTGTGGTACACAAAGTTGGAGAAGAGAACCTAAAAACGGAGTAAACCAGACATGTGTTGATGGTTTGTCAGCTCAAGGGCTTTTTCAATTGTGTAGTTTTTGTCCAGTTTTGAAGTTGATGCCATATGTAAGCAGAGGGCCTTAAAAAGAGTTGTCCACAGTCACATGTAAAGGCCATTCTGCACTTTCTTTTATCTTCATGTTTCCATGTATGCCCAGAATGATGGGACTTATTCTGTGGTTTGCCTTTCATGTGCTCAGCTAAGAGTCTCGCTCCAATGAAAGTCTCCCCACAACTGACGCAGATGTAGCTCATGGCCTCAGCATGCTCAACACAATGTCGCAGGAGATGCAGCCGGTGCCTAAAAGCTCGCCCACACTGGCACCGATGAGAGCGGTAGCCTCTGTGGAGGTAGCGGTGGCTGATGATGAAGGAGGGCTGCCTCAAGATGGCACCACACTGCCTGCAGGAGTAAGGGACCTTGGAGCGCCAGCCTGTGTTCATGCGTTTCATCAAAGCCACATCTTGGCTGTCGTTCTCAAACATGGCCATGATAGTGGGTGCTGGTGGGGAGTCGGGGTCAGAGGTTGCAGTGGCTGGAGTTGTCTCAGCGGGGGCAGAGAGGCAAGTTGGAGGCTGGTTGGTTGGCTCACCTAGGGCATCGTCTTCCTCCAGTCTGACAGGTGAAGCAGCAGATGCCACGAGTAATCGGGAAGGAAGTCTGCGTGAGGTCGAGAAAGAGGAAGGGCTAGTTTTTGCAAAAGTGGAGAGTGACCCCGCAGAAGGTTGGCCGACGCGGAGCTTTCCATTACAGACCCGGTTGACTACATTTGTAGTGATGGCTGACTGGGCCGCTGTGCCACGGAGAGATGGTGAAACCTTTTTATTGGTCAGTGCTGATGGATCGGTAATAATGCATATTTTAGTGCTGACCACTGATGTGTGAACTCTGTTGATGTGGTTTAACAAAGTTTTCTCTGAAGTGAAAAAGGATTTGCATATGTTACATGCTTTAGGCATCGTCTCTGAACAAAAGAAGACCAAAGGTGGCTTGCTTTCCTTGGGACACTGGTGGTGATGGTACGAGCTCTCGTGAGAAAAAACTTGGTCACAGATGTTACATGAATACAAAGGCATGTAGTGTTCATTACGAGCCCCCTCCGTTACAAAGAGCTTCTTGCACAGTGAACACTCATATTTCACCTTGATACCACTACAGTGCAGCAAATGGAGCTTCATTGACCTAAAGGGCCCTCTACCACAGGCTGCACATATCGAACTATTAACATTAGGAGGGGGTGCCGCAGTTTCTTTTGAGTGCAGACTATTTGAAGAGTCACTGGAACAATCAGTTGAACTTGAGTCATCGTCCAAATCTGGATCATTGGGACACAAGTTACTATGTTCGGAGAGTGGCTCATCTTCATCATCAGATTCAGAGCTTGAAGAATCCTCCTCACTGTCACTTTCCATGTCTGTATCATCTTCAACCACTATATACTCCACACCGTTATCAGGTGTCTCCAGACTCTTAGGCTTCATCTCAGTTCTTTGTTGAAGCCTCAACTCTGAAACTGAGTCGGGTGGTCCTGACTTTGGGCTTTGCTGAAGAGTCACCACATTAGAAAAGATGTTTGCAATCTGATATATGACTGCAGGAGTCAAAGAGGGAGCTTCTTCACATGGCGTTGAGTTGCTGCAATGTATCTCATTCAATTCCCACACTTTACTGAAAGACTGATGGCACTTTTTTGCAGACGGACGCCAAGTTTGCAGTATCCAGATGTGTGGAGAGTGAAGTCAGGTGTCGAAAATTTGCATTATATCGTGGTTTATTGATTGTGACATCAAGTTTTTTTGTGTCACAGTAGGTTTTGCGACATCCCCAATGTTTGGCCCAGTGCGTGCGTCCGCCTGCCTTTTAGTAGATCTATGCCATTCCTCATCGCTGCTGGAGTCTTCAGACATAAGGAGGAAGTCCAGGCATCGTTTGAGATGTCTGCAAGTCAAAGCAGAAAAGACAGAATGACTGAAAAATGTTTAGGAATGACATTTAGGCAAAACGCTATTAATAAATGGGATCTTTACCCAGAAAATGATACTGAAATGATTCAGACCACAGACAAAGCTAATAAGTTTGTATCCTAATTCATTTGAGTGAGCAAACTGCGATATTATTTTCTGAAATGCAGCAACCATGTGATCGATTGCCATGCAATTTTGTATTATAAAGACTTGTAGCTTTACGTGAAATATCCCAACAACCAGATTGGCATGAAACAACTCACAAACATCCACTTTAGCATTCATGATTTTTGTCTAAATAGCTGCACAAATCACGACCACATTTTTATTTTGTGATAGCTAGCAAAGGTTAGCATGCTAATAGGCTAACCAAAGTTTCCAACTTACCATTGCATGTTAGCATTTAGCTCAAACACGCAGAGTACCATAGTGTAGCATCACAACGATGCTAGCATGGCTGTGGTGTTATTGTAACTGCAGTTGTTTCAGTCTTTTACCTTTGCTATAACATTTGAATTCAAAGTTTTTGAGTTTCAGCAACAGTAGCAGCTCTTTACTGTGGTTAACTTCCTGTCTTCACATGACCAAACACAATCTGCTTCGTCTGAAGCACGAAACCTTTAACAATGGCTGGTTTCCCACTTTTAGCTAGTTACCTAAAAGCCCAATGTTTATATGTAAGAAGTCAGCCACGTAACAACACATTACACTTTTAGCTACACGGGGAAATTACTCACCTCTGCCCACAGAAAGTGCAACATAGCCCCGCAGCCTTCAGCTCACAACGCCGGTAAAACAACCAAACTCCTCCAAACGAGAAGGAGACCGAGTCCAGGTAATTTACTTTACGATACCAAAACTATACAAACTGCTAACAGCTAATGTTGACTTGTTTGACAATGTCAAACAAACAGACTTTAGGAGAAATGAACAGCCTCCATCAACACATGTCTGTCTCCAGCACGTTTAACCGTGATGGGGACAATAGTAAAGTTATGATTCACTTGATTAGAATAACAGAATTATCTAATTTCGGTGCATTTCCCCGTCAACATCGATGGCGTCCGCACACAGAGATCCTCCATTTCCGGTTAGAACCGGAAGAGACGCCCACATCTCAAAATATTGTATACACGAAAAACAGGAGCCGTTCCTAGTTTAAGATTATTGTGATTATTATGAATGTATTTCCAATAAAACGAAAAGCCACGGCGGACTGTTAATCAACACATGCAACTTAAATGGTCCCTGAAGTGTTGGGACCAGGTGGGAGCCGGAACTAAATCGTTCCGATGTTTTAGAACGACACAATTTAACAGACGGACAAGATGCGTTTGATTAGTAGCAAGTTGTCATTTCAAGCGGGTGGAGCCCGTTAATATCGAGCAACCGCTCCAAAGAAGTAACTTAACGGTTGAGATCGAGTTGCAAAACAAGCGCACCAACAAAAAGCTTTAGCCAACGTAATGCATGTACTTGTGTTAGATCTTCTCCGGTGCCACTACTAGATAACGTTTGGCGTTAATGAGAATAGTGTGTCAGGACTCATAGTTGAGAGCAGATATAAGTCAAATCAAACAACCTTTAGGTCGCCTCTGCTTACCAGTGCTTTGCTAGCTCTCTGTTCACAGCAGCGGGGAGACGACATGTCCGAGTCCGGCCACAGTCAGCCCGGGATGTACGGGCAGGGGCGCAGGAGGAGGCGCCGCCGCGGAGAGAGAGACGTCGGAACCCCGGGGCAAAACCTGTCCGGTCCGAGCCGGGACAGAGAATTCCAACCGAGAGAAAGAAGGGTAACACAAACACTCGCTAATGGAGTCTGGGTTGTTGACACTGCATGTGTGACTGGGTAGTAACTTTCACGTGTCTGCTCAGGATGGGAGTGAGGATCCTCCGGGTCCACTCATCCAGAAGACCCCCATCATTCTTGCCAAGCCCCCCGGGGAAAGGGTACGTTGGCTGGTGTCACACTCTAAACCCTGATTGCAATATTCTTTATTGAACATAAACAGCACTGTGTTGCTTGGTGGATCTAAGTAGCACTTTGCTCTCAGGGAAGTCAGACTGGCCAGAAAGTAAAAGTGCGCATAAGACTGCAGCACATGATCAGACTTTATGTTATTGAATTTGACTGCAGTTACATTTACATTAAGTTATTTGGAGGTTGAAGGCACAGTTCTTTGTAGAATTTAGGACTGCACTCTCATTGCCATAACAAACTAGATGTGCTCTCAGAAGAACTTGTACCAACAGTACACACTCACAGATATCAATCCCCTATATGTGCCTGGATTTTTCATCAAGATCCAAGAATCATTCCTTGGTGAAATTGGTGAAAACATAAAATAAAAAACGAACACACAAACAACATCAAAAACACAAGGAAAGTGAAAAATAATGCCTGGATCCGCCCACTGATCCAGATCCACGCCTACATTTAGAGGGTTCTTCCCTGACCCATACTGCACCCTTCCACCAAATTTCATGGTGATCTATTATGTTGTTTTTGTGTAAGGCTGTTAACTAACAGACAAACAAACAAACGCTGATGAAAACATAACCTCCTCTGTGGAGGTAAAGAGCACATAAAGTATGATTTATGTTCATCTCTGCTACCTCTCCACTCATGTGATTCATTGACTTGTGCTGTTAAATGGATCTTTTTCAAGGCCAAGCCACTGGCGAATACATCTGTCAGCGGAACTCCAGTCCTGGAGAAGCCAATCATGCTGATGAAAGCCAGGGATGATGGAACAAAGACGGGGACCCCTCCAGAGGCGGCAGCTCAGCCCTCTGGCCCCGGGCCCTCCAAGATAGAGAGAGAGGGGCAGCGACCTACTCAGCCTGTATACCAGATCCAAAACCGAGGAATGGGTGCTTCTGCATCCAGCAGCGCTGTGGACCGTGAGTTATTGTAGATTTCAACAAGGAACAACCGAAATTGAAAATTACAAATTTTGCTGTAATGCTTACAAATACTCTTCTTGAATGAGCTCAGTAAGGGCAACTTTTGTAAATCTTGATCTTTTTTTAAAATAACATTCAGCCATGGTTGGCCAGTCCAAACTCCTCCCTCCAGAGAAGATGAAGCACAGCATTAAGCTCGTGGATGATCAGATGAACTGGTGTGACAGTGCCATGGAGGTGAGTATTTAATGAATTTAGTTGATTGTGGAGCCATTGTATTAAATAATTGAATACATTGTACCCACTGTACTGTTTTTACTCAGAGGAAGTTGCTTTTTGTTGTGATGCGTTGCAGTATCTGAGGGACCAGACAGATATGTTGGTGGTGGGAGTCATTGGCCTTCAGGGAACTGGGAAATCTACAGTCATGTCACTGTTATCTGCCAACACCCCTGAGGAAGATCAACGGTAATGTTGTCCAAAACGCCAACAATAAGCTCAAGCTTGTAAACTGCTCAGTAACACGTGAATGATATCTGTTAATTATATAGCCATAATTAAATCAAAATTTGCACTTTCAAAAGTGAAAGTGAAAACATTTATAAAACATATGTAAAATACTGGGGCAAAAAGGATTCAATGTCTTAAAGATAAAATTGCAGAAATTGAGGATGAGACTTTCCTGTAATTACAGAAAATGACCTCTTGTATGAAGGAGAAAACTATGTAACTTTGAACTTTTTTTTACAGCTCTTACTTGCTTTGTACTGCCGGCAGAATAAAACACCTCAATCTGACATAGTTAAATGCTTTGACCAGGGCAAGGATAGGTCAACAAAGGAGAATAACAGAAGAATGTAATATATTTAGTTTTTTGATTTCTTAATTCTCAATTAGAAGTGTACCCATTCCATTACCCGTTTTCTTCCCTTTATCATTTTGTATTTTATATCCGTGCATAAAAAGTAGCAGTACTCTTTCTGACCACACAGTGGACCCACCTGCTCCTGTATAGTCTTGAGGTGTTTTACCCAATCACGTTATTTTGGTTTGTAAACAAAACAACCTTGAAAAAGTGTGACTCTGTAATGAACTGATTTGACAGTATGAAAATTCAATCTCCCATGTTTCAGGGTCTGTGACTTGCACCCTCAGTAAGAGACAGATTAATTACTGATACTGTGTGTTTGGATTGAATATGTGTTTGCACAGGAGTTATGTATTCAGAGCCCAGACTCAAGAAATCAAGGAAAGAGGAGGGAACCAGAGCACAGGGATTGACTTCTTCATCACTCAGGAGAGAGTCATCTTCTTGGATACACAGGTAAGAATAAAGTATTGAAGATACAGAGTGTGTTTCTATGTCTTTTTCTGCAGTATCTTTAATTCGCTGTCATAATGTCCACAGGTGGTGAACTGTGTAAATAGAAATGTCACCTTAGAATAGAGAGAAGATACACTTCGCAAAGGTTGGAGCCTTCTGTCCGGTCTCTGTGTGCATTCCATTCATATTTGTGGACATCCTCTACGTCTTTTACGGATATGGATGAAACAGACAAAATTGAACAGTGCCAACGAAAATTGTGGGCGGAAGTGTAGCCAATCAATCAATCAAGACGTCCATGAAACCTGAAGAAGAAATGTCAACAATGGCAAAGCTTTTTGAGGAGGGACTTTAAGAGTTGGAAAGAAACTACAGGCGTTTAAATGCTGTTTCTTCACCTGCCTACTTCAGACGCTTTTACCTCCGTCTTAAGTGGTATAGTATCACAACCTCCTCCACCGTCGCCATGTTGTTGGAAACTCTCGACTCTGCGCTGTCCTCTAGTGGATGTATTGCTTATCAAGCGTAGGACGCATGGAAGCATATAGGCAGTGATGATTACGTCATTTGAAACCGACACATCTCTTTTCATTTGTAAAAGCAGCATAAATGAGCCTCTAGACTGTAAAATAATCCGTCTGTAGATTGATGAGCACTGGAGCATCAAGATATGTTTAAATGCCTTGTTTGTTGGTTTGTTTGTTTGATTCTTCAGCCAATGCTCAGTCCATCTATTCTGGACCACCTCATCAACAACGACCGGAAGCTGCCCCCAGAGTACAACCTCCCTCACACATACGTTGAGATGCAGGTCAGTGAGCAGCCTGCAGAGGGCGCTTCATGAAAACATAAGCTATTGTTCCCTGTCAAACGGTTTAATGGTCAATTTAATTCTGTACACACACAGTCACATGTAACCACATTAATGCTCACTATAATATCTTTACAGTCTCTTCAGATCGCTGCCTTCCTGTTCACTGTTTGCCATGTGATCATTGTGGTTCAAGACTGGTTCACCGACTTAAACCTCTACAGGTACCTACTTGTTTATTGGATTTGGATCTGTGTTATACCAATTACCACATTCGCAAGGACAGGGTAGCTCTCTGCACGACTCTGACAATAACATGTTCCCTCATCCCACAGGAATGTTGAGTATTTCATCTTGGATCTTGAGAGGATATTTGTGTTCTGCTTTTTTCATGAGCTCAATAATGTAATGCGTTGTGTTGGTCTTGTAAACAACAAATGCCTCCAAAAGCCAGACCTGTCGAAAACAAGTGAGTGTCCTGAAAATCCGTGAGGAGAACTGTGTTATGGCCAGACCAATTTTGTTTTTTTTACAGCCAAGTGATGAAGTATTTAGATTTATCAAGTATTTAGTTTTCTGTGTCAGCAGAGCATAGCCCTTCCATCAGTTTTCCATCCTTTAATTTCCTGCTGCCAATCTGGGGTGGGGTTGCAGTTCAACAAAAGAAGTTCCTGGGCAACATTCTCCACCTCTTCCTGGGGGAATCCCAAGGCATTCCCAGGTCAAATGAGTTAAACAATACAGCAGGATCTGGGGCGAGGGTTGGGTCATAACTGTCGGAGTTGTCTGGACGTGCGTAGAAGACCAGCCTGAGCCAACTTAACTGGCTCTTTTCAATGTGAAAGAGCAGAAGCTCTACTCTCAAGCTCCCCCAGATATTCTTTGATTATATTTTGTAGATCTCGTTCTTTCAGTCATTACCCAAAGCTCATGACTATAAAGGAGGTTAGGAGCAAACATCGACTGCTAAATTGAGAGGTAAGCCCCCTCTTCATCAGTGGTCCAGCACTGCACCTGTAAATCTCCTGCTCCATCCTACTCGCACTCATTTACAAAACCCCGGGATACTGAAACTCCTTCATTTGGGGCAGAAGCCTGAAGAGAGAAAGCCACAGTTCTCTGGCAGAGAACCGTGGCCTCAGATTTTGAGATGCTGACCCTCATCCAAGCCGCACTGCACTGCAAACACAGTCTGATGAAGCTAACAGAATTATAAATCTACAAATACCAGAGAGGAATTTTGGAGGCCCTCAAACCGGGGGCCACACCACAGCTGTGGTTTTCAGAAGCTGTTCATGGAAATCCCAAACACGATTGGTGACGAGGGGGGACGTTGATACCCTCCCCTATTACATCTCCTCCACAGAGATGATCACACTGAAATCCCGAACAATTACCCAGTCCTGGTTTGCAGATGTTGGTACCACACAGGAAGTTTACTGTTATGTTTGTCGATAGGTTTCTTCAGACCGCTGAGATGCTGAAGCCTTCCACTCCGTCTGCAAGCCATGACAGCGCTGGCTCTTCAGGCAATGATGATGGAGCAGAGTACTATCCTCATATAGGTTTGTTAGGCAAAAAGACAAACACAGTCTCACACACCAACCAGGTTCAATGCTCTTAAACTGAAAACCTGTTCTTGTTCAAACAGTGTTCCTTCAGAATAAGGCCAAGCGGGATGATTTCTGCCCAAGGAATCTGAAGAACATGCATATGGCGGTGGATAAATTAATGGCCCACTCCCATCTCAAATACAAAGGTACCATGTTTAATAAACCCTAAATTGCCTCTACAAACATGCCGAACCTACACTCAATCCATACTCATTCTATAATATGTGGTTTGTCCTAAGGTACATTGTCCATGCTCGACTGCAACATCTTCCCTGGCCTGGGAGCGGACTATCTGTCACCTGAGGTCAACATGTTCCTGCTTCCTGTGCAGGAGAATGATGGGGAGGAAAATCTGACTAAAGCAGGTCATAAAGACTTTATTGTCACATAAGAAAGAACTCAGTTGTCCTCCTGTACATTGTGTAACGTGTGAATTAATCATGGTTCCATGTTTAGGGCCGGGAACATACCCGCTCTTTTCCCTGCTCCCGGGCTACAGAGGACACCCCTCTTTCTCCACCATGGTTTCTAAACTTCGCAGCCAAGTACTGACCATGCCCCGCTGTCAGCTGTCCCACACCATCCTAACAGAGAAGAACTGGTAAACACACTTTCCATTTATATGCTCTTCATTCATCTACCTCCACAATTGTAATGCCTGTCGCAACTTTTCAATATCTCGTTTCCACCGCCCTCTTTTTTAAAGTTTAGTGTAGTTATAGTTCAGGTTTATTTTGTGCAAAGAAAGAACACCACAACTGGAACAGGAGCTGGGAGGTGGGAGGTGCTGCCTGTCTGACAGGACTGTGATGACTGTGCTCACTAGTGCACCTTCACTAGGATCACGATTCCATTACGATTCAGCAGTCAACGATTCGAATGCACAACAATGCATCTCGATGCATTTCAATGTATCACATCCACAATTTCCTATATTACTGCACATGGCTGCTTTTTCATCAGTTAATATAATATTAATAAAATCAGTCGGAAAAATATTTATTTTGAAAGTGCTTAAAAATGTATTATAGACTGTTACTATTATTACAATTGTGCTGTTATTTACAAAATAAGGTTTTCAATTCAAAAATGAGAGATTACAACAGTAAGTGTGTGACAGTGGTCAGTGCTCTCCACACTGATTTGACATTCATTCAATTGGATTCGATTGTGGTGGCAGTTTCTGTTTAATAATGATACTCTATTGTATAATAATACACACATAACATTGTCTCTCGGAAAGTTCAATTCTAACACCTGCAGGTGGGCTCACCCCACACAGCCACCTAGTGTAACGTGTATAGAATGAGCACAGAGCACAGGAGAATCACTTCACTTATACAATCAGAAGCCCCTCCCTGCGAGGAGCCAAAAGGTATTCTTCAGCCTCTTGATGTCTGACCAGGTTGGGCAGAGTTCCTGTCTCAGATCTCCGTCCCAGACCCCTGGTGTGACCTCTGGTGTGAGACAATCTGTCTCAGAGATCCTCTATCTTCATTTACAACATCAAAAGACCCCAGTCCTGTATACAATGCAGAGTTCCCCTCACCCATCTCTATCAGACACACTAAGTAACACCCCTGCAGTGAAGCATTTGCTAAGACACACATGTGGGGGCCATAAACACTTCCTTCTGCAACTTCTGTAGTTAAGTCACAGAAAACACATTTGTTATCTACTTCTTCTAAATACATATCTGTTCTTCTATTAAACATTACACAAATGCAAAATCTGCCATTACAATTCCCCCTTTGAGCCTAAAAGGCTCAATATCCTTTATACATCTTTATACCATCTCATCATCCTGGAAGGGAAGCATCCAGGATAGATGAGTTTCAGGAAGTTGAACATATCGTCCAATCATAGACTTGATTAAGGAAATAACCATAGTCTTAAACTCAAAAGACAATACAACAGTTCAACAACACTAGTACACACATGAAAATCCAAATAGGTTTCAACAAACTTCAATAACATATTTTGCAATCATTCAAAAGTAGGCGTGACCATCAATTCCGCCCTTCAGGAATCTGAGTGTCCTTGTTCTTTCTCTGGACAATAGGTCATTTAAAATTTGAAACGATATGCATCATATTGTCAAAAATGTTCACTGTGTATGTGCCACAATTCGTCCTGATTATGTGACAAACACCTTCTTGGCTAGCATCTTTTCTCAAAGCCATCCTGTGATGCAGAGTCATTCCTGACTCTAGATAGTGGGAGAAAGAGTTGGAAACCCAGCCCCCCTCTAAAGATGTTAATCTTCCATCTCCAGAGCAAACTCATCTGTTTGTGTGTGTTCTTCACAGTGCTCCCCCCTGGGGCAAGTCCTCCAAAACCTTTCATCTGGAGACACTCACACTGTGAAACTCTCATCTCTTGATTACACACAATGAGTTGAATCTGTAAATGAGCTTGGGTCTCAAACCATGCATTCTCCAGGCTTTGTCAGTTCATCAGGGAAGTCAAACATGAGTTCTCCTTTTGTTCTGACTTTGATGCTCAGGTTATATTTCGTGTTTTTCTTCCTGCCAAGGTTTCACATGCCATATTATTGGTGGCAGGACGACGATGACGGTGTTCATGAACAGGGAAACCATCTTTTCCCTCGAACTGCATCCCAGTCGTCCCAACAGGTGTCGTTGTTTTCCCCCTTCGGCGCTATTGTATCAGCAGTGCCCCTCGCCAACCCCCTCTTCAAAGTGTTGCCTCTTCTTGAGATTAGAGACGTGTGGCCCTAATCATTTCCACACCTCTCCTTGCTTGCAAACACGAAACAATTGAAGGCTGAAGGCTCGCACACTGACACAACGCACGCTCCGTCCTGTAGAATCCACTCGTGCTCCGGAAATCCTCCTTCAATGGCTTGCACGTCTCCAGGTTGACCTTCACTTCCGTCTGTGTGGTGAGAGGCACTTGGTTTGCACTTGTTCCATCGACGTGCTCTCCTGGTTTCCTCCTCACGTCCTTCACCACAATCCAGTCTCCTGGTCTCAGATCATGCAGTTTCCCTGTCTATGGATTTCGGTAGGGAGTCCATCACCTGCCTGTGGATTTTAAAGGGTACAGGGGACAGGTTTACACAATATCTACCAGTTCGTTTTTCAATGTGCTGTTGTCTCCTTCCACTGTTTGTTTCTTTCCACTGCCCGCCACTGGTGGGATGATAGGCACGATGTTGCCTCGTGTCGATACCCATACTCACCAGCATCCTTAAAGCTGTGCTTACAAATGGGGTACCATTATCAGTGGACATCTTTTTGGAATTTCCCAACGTGGAATGAGTTCTCCGAGCAGTGTCTGCGCCACTGCTGAAGAATCCTGTCTAGATGTGGGGAAAGCTTCTACTTGCATAGCATACATGTCAACAAGAACAAGACAGTATTTATTTATTTATTTATCTAACTTACTCAATTCAATTTAATCTTTATCAAATCCCTCTATAAATGATCAAACTGTTTGTTTGGTGGTGGATTGTTCACTTTGTGGAATCTGGATTTCTTTACCTATTTTAATTGTAATTCAATTACACGACTCAGATAAAAAAAGTTTTATTGAGTATTGTTTAGAGTGTTGTTTTTGTACACCCAATACATCTATATCTATATTCCTCCCTTTTGACACACTGACTACAGTCATGTGTCAATTCAAACTAATGAAGAAACATACATAGGTTAAACAATATCATCCATGCGACCCACATCAAAAGTCTGTCAGTCACCAAACAAACTGTTATCCACCAAACAGTTTACTCCTTAAACTTATTAAATTAAATCTGTATTCTTAAAAAAATTATTTAATTGCGATTGACCCTTGTTTATAGCTCCTATAACCTACATTAAGTTAATAATTAAAAATCTTTAATATGCACTCATTTGCAGACTGCATACAGTCTGCATGATAACACAGCATCTATCAGCACACAGATGAAAGTGTGAAGTGAAATAGGTTCATGAATCTCCTATTCAATCAACTCACAAAATCACATGCCACCCCCATGCAAACCTGCTATCAGTGTTGATCTTAACACTCTTGTCCCTAGCATATTTGCATTCTTCAGTCAATGCACAATAGTGTGATGGGAGTGGTTTAGCCTCTATTGTATCACACAGTCGTAAACCCACTTGGTTATCTCAGTTGCTGCATCCTTTGATGCTGAACTTATCACCAAACAACTATCACCTCTGCATAATTAGCTGGTTATCTTTTAAATCTGATCTAATCTTTTTTAGTTAAGAAAAACTGCTACGCAATCATGTGGCTATCCCTACTGATGTAGGGAAGAGAGTCGCATAGTTAAAAACATTGCCTCTCTAAATAGTGATGTCTATCATCTAAGGCAATACTGTCCCATATCTGAGCCACCTGGTTGTTAAAAGGTGGGAGGTATTTTGCTCAAGCAAAATCATCCTATCAGCATATTGGCACCAGTAAAGTCATATATCACAGCGTCACATATCACACATCAAATATCACAGCTCTCTCAGCAGTTGTTGCAGCTCTAAGACATTGTTTGAAGCTCTGCTTCCTTTGTTTTTCCTTACAGGAAAAAAAGTAGTGTGTTAACAGACGATCTTTACATATTCCATACGAGGATTCAGATATTCTTGTCTAGTTGGGTCTTATCCCTTGATCAGACCCAAAACATATTTGTGCCCGGTCCACAAACATGACGGTACCTGTTTCAACTCAGGAATATCATTAATGTTTACACCAAAACTAAAAATCTTAATACATTTTATCAAAAGATTTACAACATTCAGGAATGAGTTCAACACTCCTCTAATTTCATTTATCACTATGGAAAATCGTTTAATAAAATATTTTATTGGTATTAAATGTCTTTTCCCCTCCAGTAGTATTATAATCAAAAGTTGATATTTTAACAAATCTTTAGCCAATGAGTCTATCAAAACTACTAAGACAACACAGTGTTTACTATCTCAATACAACCAACTTACTTTATCCTTTCTTTAATTAACATCCTCTATAACCTTCTTAAACTTAGTTTGCTCTTACTTAATAGTTCACTTCTCTGAGTAAATAACATCTATGTTCACATTTGTCTGAAGTCTCTCTGCCTCTGCCTTTCGCAAGAGGGTGTTACTTCCAGAGAGTAGAAAAGAGTCTAGACCTCCCATTGATATGCTAGTGTCAAATCCCCCTTTCTCTATCTAACAAATGCAGATGTTATTTTGACTCCAGTTACCTCTAATGCCCTGCGGTGTTTAAAATTTAACATACTACTCAATGAACACATCAAATCTTTACCCCTAAGATTTATCAGGCAGTGTGGTGACAACAAAAATGAATCTTAAAAAATCCCCTTCAACCACATCATGAAAAAATAGCAATTGTACAGTGCATCTCTCTATCACTGTTGTACCTGTTGCTCCAATCATTATGAGATATCCAACATTCATTTTAGGAGTAATATCACACTCTTCACATTTATTAACTGATTCCGGTTCCTGAATCTACAAATATATGTGATGTTTCTACCAGTCACTGTGATTTGTGTGTTCGGGCATTAGTTTATACACATCATTGTGAAAATATTTAGCATAAAGTACAGTAGGCCTCTCTCTACTGATCTTCTGATTAAGCTCACAATGGTCAATAGCAATCTTAATCATCTGTTCTATGTCTAACATTAATTCACATGGTGTGTGTGTAACCGTGTTCTTACTATAGTGACGTGCTTGAAACTCTCTCTCTCCATCTCAGCGTCCGCACCAGATGAATTCCTTCACTGTCCCCAGCTCACCGCTAATCAATCGCACTGTGTGCGCTGCTTCCCAGGGCATTCTCTTGCCAAATGCTCTTGGTGGAGCTGAGTCCAGATCAGAATCTAGTCGGAGACACTGAGACTGGAGATTATTTCAGTTCCTGCATATTCACTTCAGTTAAACAACATCCATACACTCTTCAATCCAGCACAAATATCCCTACATTCATTTTTCCTTTTTCTTTGTCCTCTCTACTTCGTTCTTATTCTTTTTATTTCTCTTTTCACACGCAGTTTAGTTTTGAGTTACCAAAGATAATTTAAACTCAAACTTCCCATGCTCGGAAAAGACACAGTCATCCTCTCTATTTTTAAACCTATTTTCTCAAATAGGTTGTCTCAGCAATTGTGAACCCGACTCTTATTTTATAAATTTAACTCTGCTCTGTTCAGCAGAATACGAAATTTGGAAAATAAAGTTCTGCTTATATGGGAAAAGAACTTAAGTCTCTTAATTAAATTTTTTAACCAAATCGTTTCTATCTCTTAAAAAATGTATTTTAAGATTTGTTATGAGGTTGTTTATTTTTCCTTTTACTATTAGCCTTTAAAAACCCAATTATACCCCAAATATATTTAAACATATACTCACCTTTTTTTCTCCAGTTCGAGGATTCTCAGATTCCTCTCTTTTTCTTTTCTCCTCTGCTTTCTCAGCTGAAATCCTCAGCTTAAATACTCAGTTTAGTTTCATCAAATTCTACATGTTTCTTCTTTCACAGTCACACATATCCATCAACAAAAATTGTTAAGTTTTAGTTTATTAGTGTTTTAGTGTTAGTAACCTTAAACCTTCAACCAACACCAAAATGCTTTTGTAAGGAACAATAAAAACCATCTCCAATATAATGTTGTCAATTGTAATTACCTCTTGTAATTCCTGATCACTTGGCAAATTTCTCAATTATTGTTCCTAAGTTTTTGATTCCTTAATACATTTTAAATACTCTGCCTGATATAATGCCTTAGAGAAATCTCATAGCCACACTTCTCTTTAGCACCACACATGCAGGTATAACATGTACTGGAATTATCAGATTTTCAACAGATTGCTGTACTGAGACGATCCAGACTTGGCCTTGGTCCTTCCGTCCCAGCTACACCTCTATTGCAAAATAATAATATTACTATATATTAATAATAACTACTAATCATGAGCCCGACATCAGAGCCCAATATTATTTATAATCTATTTTGACCTTTTCCTAAAGATCGAAACAAGGAAGCTTCATGGATCCTACACCGATTTCCCAAAAACCTAGCCGTGCAGACACGTCTGTCCCTCAATACAATGAATGAGTGAATCTCTTTTTTGTGGATCTTTTCCTAAAGATCATAACATTGGACCTTTTCCTAAAGGTCATGTTGTGCCATAATGCATCAAACGTGATACCATAAAATGGTGTGCCTTTCGGCATTCAATAAATTTGGTTATCAAGATAAAAATATTAAATATTAATATTTTATTATTAATATTAAATAATAACTTTAATTGATTAAAGTTACCTCGGGGCACCACCCTTCAAAGGAAGGGAAAAGATAGCCAATTTATTGATTAAGTCTCATAAAGGTTCTAACTACAAATTTGGAACTCTGATTAACAATTAAATTAATAACTATAACCAAAATTACCATATAGATAGTTAGCTAAGTTGAAAGATATGGGGTTCTTGACAGTGTAGAGGTTGGCGAAATTCACTTATGCAACATTAATGGAAAAACATTTGTGAAAGAAAAACATTTATTATGAATATAATAAAGTATAAAAACACAAATTACTAACGGTCTAATTGCTAAACAAAGATAGGTATGTGTGTATACATGTGTGTGTGTCTGTGTGAGTCAGCGTGCTTTCAAGATGGTGGCTGGCCAAAGAGATAACACCCGTCCCCCACCTATTGGAATGTTTACGACCTGTAGAGCTAATGAGGTGAAGAGTTATGCGTGTGTCTGTGTGTGTGCCAAATTAGAGGAAGTTACTAGATTGGATGCAACGACAGACTGTGAAGAGCATAACAGACTAACATTACTTTCTCAATAACTTGTACCCAAAATATCACAACACCACAAATCAAACTTATAAACCTCACACAGAATCGAATAAACAGTCTTGCTTAGCCTAGTATAATTATTAAGCCCAGTTGTGTTACCAGTCCGTGGAAAGGGGAAAAAGGAAGTTGCTGTGCAGTTCGCAGTTTTGTGTCGTCTTGCTGGTTTCGGTTGAGCGGTATTGCTCAGTTGCTGGCTGAAGTTTTCCTGCAGGACATCGCATCGCTGCTAGGACGTTGGTAGAGCTTGGAGGGCGAGGAGGTTTCCTTGCTGAGATGAGCTGGAAGCTGCACCTTTGTGCTCCTCTCGAAGAGTTGGATGGGAAGAGAAGATGTGAGCTGGAGAAGAGGCTCCACAGCCTTCCCTCCTGTAGAAGGATTGTAGGAAGAGGCAGGAACTGGCTCGACAGCCTTCTCTCCTTGGAGGGAGTGTAGAAAGGGGAGATCGAGAAGCTGGAGAACTTAGCTTATATTGGCCCGGTGACCTCACAGGTCATGGGGTCCAGAGTGACCAATGGGAGTTGAAACCTGTGTCCCTGGGGGGGGGTTTCCACCCCTCTGTGTGAAGTTGATGCCCTCTGGGACATTGAGTTCCTTGCTCTGGTTTTTAATGGCCCCTGGGAGACGGAGTCCTGGAGGGACATGCTGCTTCAGGCTTTGATGGCACATGTAGGCCGAGGTGTGGTTTCACACAAAACCATGGCCCAACATCCCCCCTTCGTTCTCAGGATCGCACCTGACGTGGGTTCCTGAGGGCGAACTTGAACATGTTTAGTCCAAAGCTGGAAAAGTCAATTGTCAGTTCATTTGGATTGTAACATCTGGGCATTTGTGTATACTATCTAGTTTGGCTAAGCAAGATTCAAATTAGACAAATAATTCAGATTACAATGACAGTACAATATGAATAACCGTTCACTAGGTTAGGGAGAAAAAGGAAAAAAAATAAGACATTGTGAATTGTAAGATAAGATGCAGAGAGAGTGGCACGTACAATGATAAGGTCATTTTTGGAATGTCCAAGAGTTTTGTTCACTCCTTGGATCCTACACAATGTAGTACTCAGTCTGATCTGTTAGACTTAACAATTTTAATCTTCAGCAGGTTTTCCTGCGAAGGTTGTCATAATTTTTCAAAATCCAAATGACTGTATCATTGTTTCTGTAAGAATATGCTAATGTCCTAACATGTGTGGTATGGACTACATTATTATGGAATGGAACGTAGTCGATCCAAACATATTTACAAAGTTGGCAGTGGTATATAAGTTTAATCAGAATTTAGGTTTTGAAGTTTGCTGCTGTTGCTAACAAAACAGTTTTCCTATTAACTGCAAGAAACTTAATACTGACTGTCAGTACAGGGGTTAACTGTGTTGGTTATGGCCGTGAGAAGCGAGCTCTGGATCGCCTGTGTCGTGGCTCAGGGCCGTAACGCTCTGGGGAGCCAGAGTCCAGGAGGACTTCAGAGGCGCTGTCACTGTGTGCTCGGTCATAACCATATCTTAAACTGTACTCAGAGACGCTGTCGTCATCTTCTGAGCAGTGGTAAGTTGTCTGGGCCAGAATTTCAGAGTATGGTTTCCTACAGCTTCTACTGTGGGAATGCCTATCTCTGGGAAGTTGGTGGACATGGCGGGTACGCTCTGTGTCCCTATGCTGCCTTCTGTCACCCCCCTTCGTTTTGTTGTGAGGGTGAAGTTTTGAGGCAGCGGATGAATTTGACACCGTGCTGTTTGTTTTGACGGGCTCGGTTGCACCTACTGTAGCCTTGAAAGTGATAACAGTTTCCCAAGCCACCTGTGTCATCTTCCTGATCTGCTGCATTGAAGGTTTTCCTTGCTGTGTCATCAGTACAACATGTGTGCGTATACATGGATGTAAGTTTCGTAAGAACATGGACTTGAAGGTGAGATTTTCTTCTAGGCCTGGTGCGTTCTTTCCCTGAAAATAAACATGCCTCAAACGTCGAAAATAATCCTTGGGATTTTCGCGACGTGAATGTTTAATTTGGGATGCTGTAACAATGGATGTGATCTCGTCAGCAGTAGAAGAGAATTCCTCGACTAGTGCTTGACGGAGCTCTGTGTAGTTACTTGTGACACTGGAAGGAAGTGACTGAATAAACTTGTGAACAGCTGTAGAGCTGGTTTTTAACACAAGTCTAACCTTCTCTCTTTCTGTTGCATTTGGCACATCACTTAAGCTGAGATCTAGTTCTCTAAAGTAATTATCAATATTGTTATCACAGTTGTCTGGATCAAATTGTTCAATATCTTTAGCTAGAAACTCAAGCAAATCAAAGCGAGGACACTGTGAGGTCCGGGCACGTGCATCACCTGCTCCAGGTTTCTCTGGTTGAGGGGGAGGTGCTAAAACATTCCTGAATGTTGAAGTCCCCCCTTTGGAGAGTTGTGCACGGAAAAAAGGGTCATGCATCCGTGGATGAGAAGCATATGAGGCACAATGTGTTCTTGAAGATAAACTACATGTGTCGTCAGAGTCAGGGAGATGGGAAGTTAGGAAGCTGTTACCTCTTCCTGTCAGTGGAGGATCAGGAGGTGACTTACTTCCCGAAGACTTGGGGTCAGATGGGATTCTGTCCCATCTTGGGAGTGAAGAGGGAGTTAACCGTACACTATCGGAGGAGTGTGAATCGGAATAACCAGAATCGCATTGGTTCAAAAACTGATGTGAGGCCGGGCCTTCTAATCTAAGTTTTAACAGTTCCTCCTTGTGTGAAATGAGATCTGACTCTGCTGAGTGCAGGTCCTCTAAGTAGTGCAGGGCTTTCTTACTAGCAGTTTGAACCTCCTGGAAAAGAAAAGCATTTTGCGCTCTTAGGGCATTTACCTCCTGTTCCACAGCTGCTTTGCTCTGACAGGCAAGGTTGATTTGCCTGTGGAAATTTAGAATCATGCATCTCAACAATGGACCCTTTGATGCTGTTTGTGCATCACACTTGTCATTAAGTAGTGAATCTATTTCTTTATTACACTCACTGAAGTTCAACTTGCTGATGAATTCAGGATAGCCAGGGGTCAGGCTCTGTGCTAGGGAAGAAACAAATTGTTCTACACAGGGGTTCTCCATTGTTGGTTCTGAAATTGAAAATTAGATTTACAAGTTTATAAATCAAAAGCAGTGTGGTTGGCTTTGGTGTTGCACTGGCAGACACCTTGTAGTGTGGATTTGATCGTACACTAGCCTAACCAAAACTATGGTGGGTTAAACAGTTCACCAAACTTTTAATCACTAACTGATATGCAGGGCAGTAACAGTTAGGTTCTATAAATTCACAGGGCTGGAAGCACGCTGTGGCTCTTTCTCAGGTTCTCTTATCCAACTTTGGCTGAAATGCTTGGCAGTAACAGCCAGGTACAAGCTCTGTTACATAGGGCCGGTGGCACGCTATGTCTTAATTCTAAAGCACTTAACAGTTCCAGGAAATTTCACAGCTTGACCAGTTAACATTGAATATGTGGTATTCAAATGTTAAAAGAAATTCTTAAAATTTCAATAACGAATATTCAACTGGAGTTATTAGCAACGATAGCAATCTTTTAGCGTAACACTATGAGGACTTAAAGTGGTAGTTATGAATAATTAATTATTAATAAACATTTAATTTATGAATAAATTAAATTTCACCACAATGCACTTGTTTGTAAATACGGTTGAATGTCTACTCCGGTGGCAGACTAGTGGAATTGAATTCAAACCTTTGGTTTGACTGAAAATTCAAAATTCCACTTGTTTCTGGCGTTTGCCGAAAATGAAAACAAATTAATATTGCATAATTATTAATTTTTTCAACTGTACTCTGCCTCACGCGGGGGCACCATTTATGTTAACCAAAAATGGAAGAGGAAAAAATTAATGTTACATAATTATGAATTTTTGCCAACTGTACTCTGTCCACCCAGGGACGCCATTAATGTTGTGCCATAATGCATCAAACGTGATACCATAAAATGGTGTGCCTTTCGGCATTCAATAAATTTGGTTATCAAGATAAAAATATTAAATATTAATATTTTATTATTAATATTTAATATTGTATATTTTAATTGATTAAAGTTACCTCGGGGCACCACCCTTCAAAGGAAGGGAAAAGATAGCCAATTTATTGATTAAGTCTCATAAAGGTTCTAACTACAAATTTGGAACTCTGATTAACAATTAAATTAATAACTATAACCAAAATTACCATATAGATAGTTAGCTAAGTTGAAAGATATGGGGTTCTTGACAGTGTAGAGGTTGGCGAAATTCACTTATGCAACATTAATGGAAAAACATTTGTGAAAGAAAAACATTTATTATGAATATAATAAAGTATAAAAACACAAATTACTAATGGTCTAATTGCTAAACAAAGATAGGTATGTGTGTATACATGTGTGTGTGTCTGTGTGAGTCAGCGTGCTTTCAAGATGGTGGCTGGCCAAAGAGATAACACCCGTCCCCCACCTATTGGAATGTTTACGACCTGTAGAGCTAATGAGGTGAAGAGTTATGCGTGTGTCTGTGTGTGTGCCAAATTAGAGGAAGTTACTAGATTGGATGCAACGACAGACTGTGAAGAGCATAACAGACTAACATTACTTTCTCAATAACTTGTACCCAAAATATCACAACACCACAAATCAAACTTATAAACCTCACACAGAATCGAATAAACAGTCTTGCTTAGCCTAGTATAATTATTAAGCCCAGTTGTGTTACCAGTCCGTGGAAAGGGGAAAAAGGAAGTTGCTGTGCAGTTCGCAGTTTTGTGTCGTCTTGCTGGTTTCGGTTGAGTTCAGTTGCTGTTTGAAGTTCTTACAGCAGGACATCGAGTCGCTGCTTGAAGGGTTGGCAGAGCTTGGAGTGCGAAGAGGTTTCCTTGGTAAGATGAGCTGGAAGCTGCACCTTTGTGCTCCTCTCGAAGAGTTGGATGGGAAGAGAAGATGTGAGCTGGAGAAGAGGCTCCACAGCCTTCCCTCCTGTAGAAGGATTGTAGGAAGAGGCAGGAACTGGCTCGACAGCCTTCTCTCCTTGGAGGGAGTGTAGAAAGGGGAGATCGAGAAGCTGGAGAACTTAGCTTATATTGGCCCGGTGACCTCACAGGTCATGGGGTCCAGAGTGACCAATGGGAGTTGAAACCTGTGTCCCTGGGGGGGGTTTCCACCCCTCTGTGTGAAGTTGATGCCCTCTGGGACATTGAGTTCCTTGCTCTGGTTTTTAATGGCCCCTGGGAGACGGAGTCCTGGAGGGACATGCTGCTTCAGGCTTTGATGGTACATGTAGGCCGAAGTGTGGTTTCACACAAAACCATGGCCCAACAGTCATAACATTTTAATTTTACTCACCCGAAAGACAATGCTTGTTTGCCAAACCAGGTCCGTTGGATCACCTCAGTGAGTGCACTCCTGGCTCTCAAGCATTCGGCCCTCATTTGTTGAGGTATGAGTCCCAGACTTTCCTCAGCGTTGAGATCCAGAGTGTCTGCTCACACGAGTGATCCTGCCGACAACGCCAAAATTGTGGTGGCAGTTTCTGTTTAATAATGATACTCTATTGTATAATAATACACACATAACATTGTCTCTCGGAAAGTTCAATTCTAACACCTGCAGGTGGGCTCACCCCACACAGCCACCTAGTGTAACGTGTATAGAATGAGCACAGAGCACAGGAGAATCACTTCACTTATACAATCAGAAGCCCCTCCCTGCGAGGAGCCAAAAGGTATTCTTCAGCCTCTTGATGTCTGACCAGGTTGGGCAGAGTTCCTGTCTCAGATCTCCGTCCCAGACCCCTGGTGTGACCTCTGGTGTGAGACAATCTGTCTCAGAGATCCTCTATCTTCATTTACAACATCAAAAGACCCCAGTCCTGTATACAATGCAGAGTTCCCCTCACCCATCTCTATCAGACACACTAAGTAACACCCCTGCAGTGAAGCATTTGCTAAGACACACATGTGGGGGCCATAAACACTTCCTTCTGCAACTTCCGTAGTTAAGTCACAGAAAACACATTTGTTATCTACTTCTTCTAAATACATATCTGTTCTTCTATTAAACATTACACAAATGCAAAATCTGCCATTACAGGATTAAAAGGCCGCCTGGCCCCCCCTTAGCAGCGTCCCGGAACTCGACATAGTCTAATCTCCCGACCTGATATTTTGATTGTTTATTCAATCAATATATTAGTTTGACAGGGAAGCTGTGCACAAACAGGACTATAATATTAATAAAAAATGTTTTTAAAGCACCCCAGAAAAAGGGCACTTTCTCTCAAGGAAGAAAAGGGGCAGGGGCTCAAGCCCCCTTTGATGTCTATGTGTGCACGTGCCAGATCTTGGTACTGTTGGTGTTATCCTGATCTTGCTGAAGGTTTTCCAGAGTCTGTAAATCAAAAGCACAGTTGTTTTACTGTTTTACTCTGTTTACAAGGTAGATGTGTTACAACACGTATATTTAGGTGTGACACACGTCTTATTATTGCATTTTTCCTTACTCTACCAAATGTACTGTTAACCTAAACTGTTTTGTGAGTATGACTTGTGCTGTTTGTGATTGTTTTCTGTTTTTACAGGTTTCACTATGCAGCCCGTATCTGGGATGGGGTGAAAAAGTCCTCAGCGCTGTCAGAATACAGTCGACTGCTCTGCTAACACCTTGGTTGAACTGCTGTTATATGCATTCGTGGTGGATCCTCGTATGTCCAGGTTTCAGGTCACTTAAAGAAATGTGGTCCTGAAGTAGGGACCATTGTTCGGGCCCTTCAGGAAGTGAAACTAGAAGCTCGTCAGTGTTGAAGAGTCGCACGCAACGCAGCAGGACAGCGCCTTCTGTAGACTTTGGTGGGAAAGTTGCCCCACTTCCTGCCCGCAAGAAATGTCATGTGGAAGAGCAAAAATGGATTGTCTGTACATGTCTAAGCAAGATGTGGTACTATTTTTTTTGCAAGCCTTTATTTGCAATGTTGTACCTGCAGTTTTGATGTATTGGTAGTGCACACGTTTTCTGACATAAATATACAGCCCTCTGTAAATTGTTTATTTTCCTTAATACATCACTATGAGAGTAATAGGCAGTTACTTATGAATAAAAATAAACTTCAGCTAAACAATTATTTGTGTGGTTCTTAATCTGCACAGTCCACAAACATAACTTTGATAAATAATTTTACAAGACAGAGCATAGCGTCACATACTGATACTTACACCCTCATTTTAATAGTTAACCAACAGTTGATAGACCAGTTTTGGGAAGTACACTTTCACTTTCTAGAAAAGAAAACCTAACAGCCACCACCCACCCACCACCCCGCCATCTCTTTGCCAGAGTGATGTTTGAAAATTAACAATTTTCGAGGCTTGGATTGGGTAAAATGAAACAAGTCCCTGGTGGTGTGCTTCTCCTGCCAGAGGACATTTGAAAATTAACATTTTTTTTTTTGTAGAGATGAAGGCAGACTACTCCCCAAAGAGAACTACTAACAGACATAACTCAAATCCAAGTCATTTGTCCTCACTGTCACGCGAAATGCTTTCTTCCTGATCTTGGGATTGTGCTTCTTCAGAAAGGTACGCTTTATTTGTTCTAGACTGATTTTCAAAAATCTTAAAAATAATTTGCAGAAAGGAGGGTAATTTTCTGATAACAAATTTGCCTTTACACATACAAGCAAGAACGTAGTTTATTTAAGGTTACGTGTTTAATGTCAAATATGTTCACGCCCACAGAGAAATGTTAATTGTCACTTTTACTTGTTTCTGTTGTTTCTCTTCTTCTCATTGAAGATAAATTTCTGTCTATAAAATGTGTAATTTCAGAGCTGCCTGTAGCTTAGTAATTCAGGATGAATGTGACTTTTAGAGGGAATGTTTAGACTAAATACTTTTCCACCCTCGTTGATAAAGTAGCATTTTTTCAAACTAATCTGGATATGGTGGTCCCTCAGCCCCAAATTTTGAAAGTGTCATAAGTGTTTACCTGATGGGGTTGGGATCCTGCAAAGATTTGTATATGGAATGTCCATCCGAGGGTTTTCAGCAAGGTCGCTGAGAGTCTTTGTATTTAAAGGGTATGGTATTCTTGCGGTGTACTGTCCTTGGCTATTACTTAGCGGCACACTTCACTAGAAGTTCTTCGTTGCAGGTGGTTCGAAAGTCAGCGACATCAACATGACAATGTGTACGGTCGAAAGCAATGTGTTGAGAGCTCACTAACTTTGGAATCACCAGGACGGTCATTATTGAGCAAGGCAAGTGTTGCACCTCCGAACTCTGCAACTCTCAACCCGCCCTGTGGTAACTTAGATGTATTCTGTGATGTTTCTTGAGAGCTTTCATTGTTTAAACCTGCATTTAGTTACGTGCAAGAATTAATCGCACCTAAAACCCCCTATCCTCCCTTTGACTGTACTTTTGGAAGAATGTAGACAGCGCGGGCTATATTTCAGTTGTCCAAATAGAAACAGAAAAAGTGACTTTAACAGCTAAACAATGCCAACAAATTTACATTTTATGTATAGGCTTCTTTTATGGCTACAGGATCTCTATTAATGTCTTGAGCTAACATTGACATTGTGAATATGGTTAAGTTACTGATTGATGTTTATTAAACCTGAATCAGAACCTTGGTGATCATGGATATTAGACGCTATATGTGATATTAGATGTTAGACAAACAAATCTCAATTAAGACCAGCCAGTACGTAGGCAATTACTTTTCTCTACCTGGCCATCTGCATAGAGGAGCCCAAGGGCACAAATTCCTGTGTGTGTGTGTGTGTGTGTGTGTGTGTGTGTAAAGGCAAAGGCAGATGGCATGGCTGCGCGCGTGCGCAGCGCAGGCGTGCTAAGGCATAGCGTATGTGCGTGCGTGCGTGTGTCGCCTCTACTGTCTAAAAATGAAACAACAAACAATATGCATTCTGTGTTACAGACCTCAAAATCTACTCCCAATGGTAAAAAGTGCTTCCACAGACGGACAGATGTGCAGTGGAACTCTAAACCGCGAGGGGAATGAGGATTACTGCATGACAACAACAGGTGACAGGCCACAGTGGTGATTCTATAGAAGTAAAACATGAAGCTCACACTCTAACACCACTCTTCTTCTCTCAGTGTCTCTCGGGGTGAAAAAAGATGACTATGAAGGCTGTGCCTCCCACTGATGTGCTCAAGTTCACAAACTGCACAGTTGCCAGGAGCCATTGGAGCAGAGCTGAGCTGCTGCTAGGGGAATTACTGCAACAGTGCCATCAGCACACGGGCTGGCCTCCTGCTCCCTGGTTGCACCCATTGATACGGTATGTTCTTTTAGTTTACAACAGCATCACTGTTCAATTGTTCTTCTTCATAGGGCTTCAACCCCGTTCCTTTACTTTGACCTGATGAATGAAAAAGTATCAATTTAGGCAAGAAAATATCATTAGGTTAAGTTTGAATGTGAGTTATGGTTCATAGTCATTGTTAATCTGAATATGTTTACATCAGGGATATCAATGTATATGTTCTTAATAAAAAGCAAAATAAACACTTTTCTGCCAGAGTATATTTGTGTTTTCTTTGAGATTTCAAATCCTTCATCATTGTCATCTAAAAATAGAGACACTCAGTTATAGAACTGGGGTTAGTTTACAGGAAGTATTGAGTTTGAAGGTATCCCCAATGTTTCTCAGTTTAAATGTTATTGTGAGATTAACACCTCACAGCAGTGTCCCAACACATGTACAGAAAGGCCTCAGGATTCAGTCATAAAACTTGTTGGCAATAAATGTCAGTTTGTATAAAACAGCAATACCATGAGCCACAGAAAAAACTGTCATTATTATTTATTTAAATTTATTTATTTATTATGTTGTTATCTTACTAATTCAATTAATTAAATCCAAAAGAATTTTAACAAAGTAAATGTCATAAATGTGATTTGGTTGCTCTCTTCATGTTCATTTCACAATCAGGTAAATCTACTTATCAATCATAAGTGTCGTTTCCTCCTCCGTCTCAATGGGTGTGTGAAGGCATTAGCTGCAACTTGTTTGGCATGAGAAGTTAGCCATTCAATGCACAATTATACTGGTCATCTTTGCCCATATGTAGATTCAATGTGTGGTGCACTGCCTACATGCCCGCTGGCCACTGGGTTGGTGTGTGTGAGCTGCAGTGCTCTCCTTCCTCATGGTGTCCGCACGGACGTACTCCTGATCAGGGGTATGTACGCCCACGGCGATTTTGTTTCCATCTTCCTATCACTCAACCTAAGTTAATATTAATTGGTCCGCTTTTGTGTGACAGGAACCGTGGGCCAGGTCTGCTCAGCTCCGTAATTGATGACAGAAACACTGCTGTTTTGCCTCCTCGCTTATTTTCCTCCCTTCGCTATTTTGCCTACTCTCTCTCGCTGTTTTGGTTTCACCTTCGCCACTTTGCCTGTTTCTAAGGCTTTTGGCTCCCTTTTAGCTTGGGTCACATAAATGTTTGGATTGGACCGTGGGCTTGCTTCCTTTTTCCTTGTTTGAGTTCTCATTGTTTGAATGGTTTATTCCATTTATTAGGGTTCGAAATTCTCCGGTGGGAGGTCCTATTAGTTTTCAAGGATTTGTAGTTCCCTTTTGGGGCTTTTTTTTCAGGGCCTAGCCATGCTCAACTTCACCAAAGCTTGCAGGAAATTCAAAACCTTAAAAAGTATTTGAATTCTGGAGTAATTTAAATGGTGTGGCAAAATGGCTCAACAGCCATCTAAGGAAAAGCCCTCAGTTAGCCACCGTAACAATTCTTGTTAAGGAAAAAGGGGAAATTAATACGCTTATTTTAAAGGAGCACGATGACCTCATCTGTGACGGCGCCGCCTGACCCGGCCTGATGACATCTACACAGAAATCATGACTTAAGATTTCAGTGCCCCCTGGTAGCAACAGGAAATGTCTTGGTTTTTGCATGTCTTACACTTGGATGTATTCCTCCTCATCCACTGACCGTTCAACGCAGAGATAATCCAGACACAAGTGATGGTTGCGAGCGCAGGACGAAACCTAACTGAAGAGAGCTTTGTACTGCGTGACGCCGTCAAAGATCAAAGTCACTGTTGAATGCTGTTTCCATGGCAACACACCAAAAGTTGATGTTTGGTATTTAAAAATAATCAAATGTTCAGTTTGATATCTATCAATTAACGACCATCTTCAGAATTATGTTTTATTGTGCTGTGGAGTTAATGATATTGTAACGGACTGGTAGTTATTGTCAATGTTGATTGTTATTATGTGTTGATGGCTTAGTAATAGAGTTCAGCTTAGTTATAAGGATTATTGTTTGAATAACTGAGTTTTACAGATTGTCAGTAAATATGTCAGTGTTTGGGCACGTGACACTGTTGTCAGCTCCAGCTACCAATGGCTCTGGGTTGGGTGAGATGGTGTGCTTCTCATTGGCTGGGAGACAGGGGGTTGCCCTCAGGTTAGTGTGAGAGCGGGAGAATATGGGTTGAGAGCATAGACTGTACAGTATATAATATTTATATATTTATATATTTAGAAACAAAATAAAAATATATATTTTGTCTTGTCCATCAATATAAAAATACAAACCCAGATAAATTGAAACACTTAAATGTTGTTGGGTAGAAGTGTTCAAACCACTTTGCCAAACATAAAACCCAGAAGTGTTTTACATACACCACACCCGTGAAATTATTGATTTATATATTCTATATTATTATACCAACATTAAAAGTTGGCCACTGCAAGAAAACGTTGGTGCAGCATAGTGGTTGTTGATCAGAATTATATTGCTGTATTAATTGTATGTGCTGTTGAATAAATACTTTTTTGTTTCATCCAGTCATCATGATCTCTCTTTGCAAGATAACAAAATGCATTGAACGTATAACAGTGGATTTTTAGCTTTGGTTCAGAAACCTCTATGTGGCTGTACTGCTGTGTGTGTGAAAGGGAAAGACAGACATGAGTGATGAACGACAGCAAAAAAGCAGACAACAGCTACATCTAGAGGATGTGGTAAGTCACTGCACGACTGAGTGGCTGTCAGATGGCCCAGGTCCACTGACACAGGATTACTGCAGGTTTCAACAAGTTCAATTACAAACTTTTGCATAATGCATAATGCAAAGTAGTTTCAAATAGGATAATGAACAAAGTTTAAGACCTATGTCAAATAGATATGAAGGAATATCATAATTGAAGATAAGGTGAAGTAGTCAAGTAGAGAAATGCTTCGTATCTCATGAACTACAGGCAGAGAGAGTAGGTATCAGTAGTATTTCCCACAGCCGGGCCCAGTGTGTACATCAATCATCAGTTCCATGCTGGTCTTGTTTGTTGTTTTATTACAGCATCCTAATACCTGGTACCACTGAGAAAGAGCTAACACATGAAGACATTACAAACTATGTGTGTCGCTAAAACATTTCTCTTAAGAAACCGATTTCAAGTGCAACAGAAGCAGCATTAGATGAATGTTAAGATAATTAAGATCTACCTAAACACATTTAAGACCTGTCACTTTATATTTTAACATATTTAAGGCCTAAAATTCAGACACGCTAATACAAAGTGCAGAAGAGAAAACACACGCACACACACACACACAGGAAAAGAATACAGAGACCAGTAAAGAGCATAAAAGACAGACCTGGTGCACATCAATTACCCAAAGGCCTGCTTAAAATACGAATGTCATGACTTTTTTTAAATGACTCCACAGAATCTGCAAACCCTGGTGGTGTAGGATGGAGGAGGTCTGACATTCCTCAGCTTTGGCCTCTAAAGCTCGATCATCACAATGTCTCTGGTGGACATGTTGTATGCTCCCACCAGTATTCCAAAGCAAATTTATTAAAAACGTAAAATATTCAATTCATAGTTGGTAGGAAATGTACCACAATCAAAAAAACATTATGTCTGTATATGAGACAAATTCATGGATAAAGAATTAAAAGGTATTTAATCACATATTAAAATGTACAGTATCTGTCAGCTTGAGAATCTTTGATTTTTTTAAACGAGATAAAACCCGTCCAGAGTAATTCACTAATCTGAAGCCAAACATAAAGTCAAATGAAATAAAATCCAGGAATACAAGCCAGATTTTTAAAAAATCAAGTACACAATGTGAGTCAATACTCAACAGAATATCCACAGTGGGTCACTGAAATCTTAAGACACATCTTTAAGTCTTTACATTTTTTTGGGCAGAACACACAGGCTACCACAGGAATCAATAATCAATCTATAGTCATTTACCAGAGCCCGTGTGGAATATGTAGGTTTCAGATATGATCTAAAAGTGTTCTCCGTCCTTTTTGTTTCTTTTATTTACATGGATGTGATTTTTTAAAAAGACAATAAAACATGTAATTGTAAAAACCAAAAGCATTAGGTTGTTATGAAGTTGCTTTTTTTTTTACAGCATGCGCTCAGGGATATATCAGCCCATCAGTGTAGTGAAATACACTGATGGGCTGATATGCACTTTTTACACAACCAGGAAGTTAAAAGTTTAAACATGGTCGGTTGGTGTGTTGAGCTCCATCAAGTCTTTTATTTCAGTCTCCATGTTTCAGCAGTATGATGGGCTGCAGAGAAAGAAAGACCATTAGAATTTACATTATATTTTATTCAACTAAAACAAAAGGAGCTGCAATGAAAAAAACATACCAAAGTGTTGAAGTGTTGCCTGCAAACAGCTTTACTTAACCAGAAGATCAAGAAGAGGGCGAGGAAACATTCAACAACCAGCAGACTCATTATCAGCCCATTGACTCCTGTGAACACCTGTGAAAAGTTCAAGAGATTATTGGAAGTGAAAACATATGTATTTTGTATTTCCCTCAATCGAGGGCAGTGGTGTTTCCTTTACCGTGAAATGGGGCCAGTAATGATATGGATTGAGTAAGTGGATCAAGCTGATAGCGAACGCTGCAACTGACCAGAAGAAGCTGATGATGTTCAGAGAGAACGACAGCTTTGCCTGGAAGAAGACATCATGTTACTGTACATTTAGCGTCCGCACCGACTTCCATTATAGAAGCAATGTGGGCTCAGTGTGTTACTAAGCCATGACTAAATCACACTGTAAAACCTGATGAGTAATTTCAACTCAAACTGTGTAAGAAAACTAACATTCAACCATGTATACACTTAAACAATTAAAGTGTATGTATTCATAATTTAAGCAAGTTAGCTGCATAAAGTTTTTTCTCAATTTAACTGAGTAGTCCGGTTTAAATGAATTGAGTCAAATTAACTCAAATGCACATTCTTTTCACAAATCCTACTATTTAAGTTTTATTTATATATTTTTTCCATTAAGCTCTATCACCAAATTCAAGTGATCGAAGCTGAGCTACGACCACACAGACTATAACACAGAGATAAATCTATTATCAGCAAAGAAGAGACGTTAATCATCAATATCATTATTTTCACATTACTACATTCCCTATGAATCAATCTTTTTAAGAGCACTAAAGATTATTCTGATAATTCATATAAAAAAACAACATACATTTTTCAATTAAAATAAACTCTAGATAAAATCAGTGAGAAAGGTGGGTTTAACACTTGCAAACAATGTTTTTGTTTTAAATTAAATAACTCACCACACCCATATGCGGACCTTTTCCTGCAGCATAGGACAGCAAACCAGAGACCACAAACTAAGGTGATGGTAAAATATATCAGTTTTTTACAATATAATATTTTGCAGTATAGCAACATAATGTTTATATATGTATAGATGTATATATATGACACATATTTTCAAATACTGGGTCATAACTAAAGAGGATAAAATAAGCTGTGTCACAGCAGTAAAAGGAAGTATGAGATACACAGATGCACAGTATAGCTCACCATAACAGTAGAAATATAAGATAAAATGGTTGGTTTGTGATTGTATATTACTATTCTCCAAAAACAAATATCCATAATAATAGTTTCAAGCTCTTTTTTATAATGAATATATTTACCAGAGCACAGGGTACAGTGTAGATCAGCATTTCTCCTCTCACAATCAGACCAAGAGTGCAAAGAAACACACCAGCGATGGCTTGAGCTGCCTTATAAATGAAAAAGAGATAATTAATATATAAACAGAAAATACTGTATAACAGATTTATAACAAGAATGTGAACACAAACCATGTAAGAGTCAGTTTGCAGTTTTCCACATATCTGTCTAAGAAAGAGGTGAACTTACTCCCAGAGGTTTAGGTTTCCCATTGATAACAAAGATCTTGTAGGAGTCCTTGAACACACAGTTGAATTTCTCTGGCATCAGGTCAGCCGCTCCAGCATCGTTTAGTTTCCTGATGGGAATAGAGATGACCATCGATTCGTTGCACACAAACGTCGTCTTCATTTTCCTGTGAACAAGATCAGTGTAAAGGATGGTGAAGCAGTTTCTGTCGCTGTTGAAGTGTTGTTCAGGTTTTCAGTAACGTACCTTTTTTCTATTCTGACCTGAAATTCTCTGCTCTGTCAAATAAGTTTGAAGAGGAAATGACCTGACACGACGATTGTCTTTGTTTGTCGCACTCTTTCAGGGGGGTGGGGAAATGAAGGTGTGAGATGACCTCAAATTTCTGAGTACTTGCAGGGAAGTGGAAATGAGTAAAGAAAGAAGCATTTGCTTGAGACACGTACAAAGTGTGAAATAAGGTTCTGCTCAAGCCAAACAGGGTAAGAAACTAAGATCTTTATCAAGTTGCTCTTCTAAATGCTTTGTTGTACAAATTTTAAACACACAATTTGATTTTGTTAAGTCTGCATATACAGTATGTGTTTATATATATAGGATTGTAAGTTTTGTGTATTTGATGTTAAATAAGAAATCTGACAAAGTAAACTTCTGCTAAGAATTTGAGGAAATTAATATTTTGTGTCAAGTAGAAGAAACAGAATAAAATTTTGATTATGTGATGTTAAAATTTGACAAACTATTAACCCTATGTTTGATACAATCCAACTGATTAACACAAAACTCACTCTGTATATTTGATAATTATGAAAAATGTGTGATGCGCAATTGATTTAAAAATGATGACTAGAAACATATGAATATTTTAACCCTTTCAAATATAAAATCTCCAAGCTCTCTCTACAATAAATATTAAAAACAATAAGAAAAAAACCTTGACGATTTTTGGGAGGAAACCTTTTGAATTGTTTGGTTGTTTACTTAATTTTTCCAAAGCTGTACGCTGTAGTTTATTTGTATTAAACTGCATTACAGAGTGAATGTCTAATATCTTGTTGTTTACATATTAAATCTTAACTATGACAGTTTTATATAGTATTATCTTACATGATAGAAAGTTTTTGGATTGTCGCATTCTGAGGCTAAACGAGTACTGAATGACTGACAAATTAAAGATTTCTAAATTATTCTATCATTATAGATCATAAGGGAAAACTATCCATGCAGGTAAGGGAAGCATCATGGCCTGTGCTGATATAAACCTGGATATCCTAAGAGCTGACGAGGAGTCGTTCAGCGTGAACAAAGAAGAGCTGCCTCTGGTGCAAGAGTACAAAGCTGTAGAGCTGGTGCCAGAAGTCAAAGGGCCGCTGCACAACCTCCTGCAAAAACAACCTGCTGTGCTGGGGGTGAGTTCATCAAAATGAAATAAAATTCAATCTCATGTTATCAGCCATGAAAAATAAACCATATCTAGTCTTGTTTGAACCAAGTGACTGTGCAGGTAGGGCGGGTTGTCCACTAACCAGAAGGTCACCGGTTTGATCCCAGTCTCCCCATTCCGCATGCTGAAGTGTCCTTCGGCAAGATACTGAACCCGAAAACCCCAAATTGCCCCTGACGGCTGTACCAGGGTGTGATTGATGTGCGATCGAGTGTGCACATAGATGCACGATATAAATGGGTGTGTGAATGGGTGAGTGGCCAAACTATACTGAAAAAGAGAGTTTAAATCCAGACTATTTAGAGCAGAAGTCTTCAACAGGGGGGTCGCAGATTTTTTGGTTGATTAGACAATTCTTTATATTTTTTTAATTTGTAATTATTTTTTCCAACCAATTTTTTTCCCACAAATTTAAATGTCTTTAAATACACATTAACATGAATCCAACATATTGCAGCGAACGGATAAATGGAGGCAGAAGACGTTATCTTTCAGTCAGCAATGCACACATTCAGCGACACACAATAATAAAAACATGAATATATGAACCTGTGTATTATTTGGATAGCTTAGTATTGAACGCACAATAACAGGGTAGCTATGTTTATACAGTGCATCCGGAAAGTATTCACAGCGCTTCACTTTTCCCACATTTTGTTATGTTACAGCCTTATTCCAAAATGGATTAAATCTGAAAATGGCTATGCACCGACACTCCCCATCCAACCTGATGGAGCTTGAGAGAAGAATGGGAGAAACTGCCCAAAAATAGGTGTGCCAAGCTTGTAGCATCATACTCAAAAAGACTTGAGGCTGTAATTGCTGCCAAAGGTGCTTCAACAAAGTATTGAGCAAAGGCTGTGAATACTTATGTACATGTTATATTTCCGTTCTTTATTTTGAATAGATTTGCAAAAATTTGAAACAAACTTTTTTCACTTTGTCATTATGGGGTATTGTATGTAGAAGTTTGAGGAAAAAATGAATTGTGTAACATAACAAAATGTGGAAAAAGTGAAGCTGTGAATACTTTCCGGATGCACTGTACATGGCACAAGGCCCAGTTTAATATAAAACACAATTTTATACAATATATATAGTAGTGGGTCCTTGCTCCATCTCTCGATCAGTTTGGGGGTCCTTGGCCTGAAAAACGTTGAAGACCCCTGATTTAGAGCATTTACTCAGGTCTACAAGTTGCTAATTGAATGAGATTTTGGTCACTCAACATTTTTTGGCGACTGACCCAATTTAAATCTCTCATTCTAACCATCCAAGCATAGATAATTGTCACTTTATTTGACAGTCCCACATGTTTCTGTGGACAGAGTGAACCCAAATCAAAATTTTAATTGTTTTTGTATTTCTTATGTGACAAATAAATGTCTTTGAAATGTCTTTCATGTCATAAATTGGTTTGATTTTTGTTTCAACTTTACCTTGAAGAAAGGAAACAAAGAGATTTTGTTTCAAATGCAACGAAAACACACAGTGATGGCACACAGTGATGGCACACAGTGATGGCACACAGTGATGGCACACAGTGATGGCACACAGTGATCAACAGGAAGAGTTGGCGGTTAAGTGTCTTGCTCAACACTTAGTAGCCGAGATCTTACAATATTATAGAGAAGTCAGACAGTTCCCACAATGAGCAAACGCTTTGGTAACTGCAGAGAAAAAAAAAACTTCCTCTTTATTTGGAAGAAACCTCTTGAACCAGACTCAATGTGGGCGGCCATCTGCCTTGACCGGTTGGTGTGTGTGTGTGTGTGTGTGGGTAGGGAGAAAAATGGGGGCGAGAAAAGAGAGGGAGAGGGGGAAAGAGGAGAGACAGGGATCAAAGTACTACTGCAACTACAAAATACAAAAAGTGTCATATCTCAATAATTATTAATTATTATAAACTTCAGGACTGTAAGTATTGATTGCAGCAAAAATGTTTCACATCATATTTAAGTGTTGTTTAATATTGTGATTCATAGTTTGTAAGCTGATATGAAATTGTTTACATAAGAAAAGATATATATATGTGTATAGATATAGTCTTATATGTATTTTTGTGTCCTCTGTCAGTCTCTGCAGATGGTGAGCGGTTTCCTCAGTGTCGGAGTGGGGATTTTTTTCGCTGTGACCCAGGAAATGCATCAGTCACTTTTCACCTTGTTCAGACTTTCCCACCTGACTGGAGTGATCGTACGTTTCTGCTCAAACCAGAACTTCATTACAAAAAACAGGCATCATTTAAAGACGATAAAACTACAAGTTAATTTTTAATATGTATGAATCTTTAAATCACCCAGTGTGAAAAATGTGCTGCGTTCCTCTCCTCTCCGCAGTTCATCTTTGCTGGAGTTGTTTCCAACCTGCTGTTCAAATATCCAGGATTACTGCCTGTGAGTGTGACTCAGTGGAAGCCCCCCGATAGCACTTTAGAGCTGGTGGCAGTGATTATTGGTTGATAGATGGTTGTCTGACTTTTGTTGCAGCTGTCCTTTGGGGTTAACTGTGCCGGTATCATCGCAGCTGTGGCCGCAGCCTGTCTGATAATCGTCGACCTGGCTGACTGGCATCCAGGGAATGAACAGCATTTGAGGGTGAGAACATGTGAAAATGAGGAAAATGAAACCCTGTGCATGTTAAGTTGTAGTTGCTGAAGGGAATTTAATGTGCTGATGCTCTTTATCTCTCTCACAGATAGAAGTGCTGGAACTTTGTGTGATGGGGCTTGAGGTTTTCCTCTCTGCGGTTCTCTGCTTCTTCTTCTGTAAAGAGAAACGTGCCAAATCACCATGATAAAGCTGGTTGATTCTTTTTTGTTCATCATGTGTGGCTTTTTGTTGTCTCGATTGTATATTGGAGCTGAAACCGCTGCTGAAGAGGCCGGGCTGTGGGCTGTGTCGGATGCTTGACTTGGACTGAGAATACGAGGCTTGCGGTGGGCAAATGTCAGCGTCTCTCATGCGAAGGAAAACTCACTCCTCAACCTCTGTGCCTCTGTGCAACGGTAGTGGTGGGTCTCATAGTGCTTCTCTGCAGGGCCCTCTGTGTGTGTGGTTTCACACTCGTGTTTTCTTATCAGTTTAGAAATATCTGCTTCTTGTTTTCGGTTTCTCACGGAGGTTTTTACAGAGCTCAGAAGTATATGTGTCTTATAGGTTTTTCTTAGGTTTCGAATAAATAGCCACTGGTGGAAATACTCAATTTCATATTTGGTGTGACAAAGATAAGAATACAACGATATGTTTTACACATTTTAATCATCTGTACAAACTCGTCTTAACACAGAGCTGGTGACAAAAGAAACATGACAATAAAACATCGTCTGTGTGGATCTGCCTGCTACTTTTTTTTTCTTTTGCAAAATACATAATAAAAAACTCATCTACAATATTAACACTGATTCTTATCTATAGCTCATTAAACACAAATGTACAGACCACTTACGTACCATCATGACAATGTGTATGATGTGTCGATTTCCAATTTACAGTATCATCATGAAATGTCTTGTAATAACTGAGCTTCATCCATTAAAGTCTCAGTGCTCCGGAGCTGGACTCTGTATATATATATATATATATATATATATATATATATATATACACACGAGCTGCTGTGGCATCAAGTAGTGATCTGTGTGAGGGCGTCACAGCTGTGAAGAGAGAAGGAAAGAAAAACAGGTCAACACAACACACAGCACACAACATTTCTATTTGAGTCCACATGCAATATTTATGTGAGTCAAAGAAACGGCCATTTTAAACACGTTCATGATGTAAAATGGCTTCAGACAAGACATATTTAGAAGTTCCCCAAATGAGACATCATTTTTTTTCTCACAGTATAAAGAAATATGTCATGGTTAAAAATAAAAAAGGTGTTCAATTACTGGCATGTTTGATGTCATTTTTAAAGTTTTTATTTCAAAATTCGAATAAATAACATTGCTATAATTGAAATGCTTATGTTAGATTAGTATGCAATTTATAAATGAAAAGATGGAAAAATAGCTTAACTGGAGATTGAAATATGTTTCTTTAGAAGTAACACTGGAAATTCAGGAAAGTTACTTTACTGAAAAAGATCTTAATAATAAAAAATCTAAACGTTAATGAAAACATTCTAAGAAGAAGTCATGTTTCTACTGTTTACAGTGTGTCATACATTTAAAGCAACAGCTAAAGGTGGCTTAAAATGAATGAATGTTGTATTGCCATTTAGGTCCTACAACAAATGACATGCTCCGTTATGTTCTTACACTTTCCAGTTCATCAAATGTAATTTTTTTGTGTATTTTAATCCCTAAGAATATTGTGAGTATCCATTTGTCTCTGTCTGAAATTTACTTTTGACCCTTGGACACAATAAAGAATTTCAACATTTCAAACAAATAAAATCCCCAAACTCCAAAGCATTCAACCCAAAGTGCATTCCAAAAGAAAAAAAACCACATAACAAAGGCCGAGACAGAACATGCGCGTGTTACAACAGACATTAAACTCATGATATTCAGCGACACAGATTTCACCCTCATGTCAACATGGATGCACAGAGGAGAGAGAGGAGGAGGAAACTCCCGAGGTAAACTTGAGGAAGAGCCAGAAGTTAACAAAAAACAAACGAGAGCCCTGGAAGCCGGTCAGGACGCACGGCCATGCAGCACACAGCACATTCCACACAGATTAGTATTCAGAGGAGGCACCTCGCGGTTGTTAATGAGAAGGAAACAACACACATATATATGTCCGCTCTGGTGACACCAGTTACTTACTGAGCTAAAACTCTCAGTCAGACCACAGTAGAGAGGCCTACTGCTACATGAGAGGTCTTGCTCTGGCAAAAACAGATCAGCAGAAAGGTTGTGAGTGCAACGACTCGCCAGCTATTCTCGACAACTTCCCTTTAAGTTCTCAGAATCTGGAGTCCACATACCAGAGTATGACCAGTTCTGCTGACAAGATTCTTAAATTGGCGAGAGACTTGTTTCACACTTTTCAGTGTTTTACTCCACGAGATGACTTCTGCTGTCTGTCCACAGAAAACCACTTCACACGTCTGCATATTTAAGATCAATCATCACAGTAAAAGCTTGGTTATAGTCAGGCTTTTAAAATGTTTTTCTTCCTTCATAACCTCCAGCAAGGAGATTCTGTATTTATAGTTTAACTGTCTGTTAGTTTGCAGGATTACACAAGAACTACAGGACGGATTACCACGGAATTTGGTGGAAGGATGCAATACAATGAAATAATTCATCAAATGTTTGGTGCCGATCCGGATCAGAGGGCGAATTCAAGAATTGTTTATCACTTTCTTTAACACTGCAGGATTTCTTTCGTGGATCTAGATGAAGAAATTGATGGGACTGATTTCTGAGTGTGTACAATTTAGTGCGACTTGACTGTTGGGCCTTGGTGCAGGTTTGAGTTCTACTGAGTGCCATTCCACTTTATTTAATTATATTTGTGTCTACAATATATACAGTTAGTCTTGACTATCAGTGGAAATATGCATTTAGTTGTCAATTTATTAAGTACAGCTAAAAATAAACTGACAACTAATCACATTACAATACATATGACCAGGCAGGACTCATTGGATCAGTGGGGCAGAATATAGAATATTAAACAATGAAACATCAGCAGTTTATCAGCATCGGATCATAAGAAGATAATGAGAGAGAGAGAGAGAGAGAATCAAACACCCACTGCTGTGATGAACTTGGTGCCCTGTGGCTGGAGGTCCTCGTCCTTCTGGAATATCGAGGGAGACGTGATGGAGGAGGGAGGTGTGGAGGAGCAGAGGAAAGAGGGGGGCTTGTTGTTGTTATTGTTGTGGCTGTAGGAGTCTATGACGACGTCGGGGTGCCCGGGAACGCCGAGGCTACTGAGTCCTGTTACACTTTCACTGGACGTGCACCGGGACGACGTCTCTGAGCTCTCAGTGACTGTGGCACAACACAGAGAAACAGACAAACACACTGGATCAAGCAAAAACACAGAACGCCATTAAGGAAACAGTCACTACGTTTGTTGTAGTTCTCATGTTTCCTTGCAGCTCTTAGGTATGGGATTGAGACTTCGGCGACCCCTAGTGGTAACAGCAAAAAAGACACAGACGGACAGTAATCCCCATTTACACAAAAAAAATCCAGCCTTTAAACCTGAATTTTTATACTTTATTTTTAACTATGAGTCTCTTGAGTCTTAGTCTTTTGTCTTTTTTTATTGTCTACTGATGCTCTTTGTAATATAGATAAATATTGACTTGTAGTGGGTAAATACTTTTGGTCGCAAGTATTTAATGTGTAATAATAACAACATTTTATATGTTTTTAATTCAGATAGCATTGAAGAGATCTGTTCTCTTGAAGACATTAAAGGGTCTTTCTTTTATTGACCTATATAAATATTGAAAAATTATATAAACCATCTTTATTCACTTTGTTTCGATTTCCCCACACATCTAAAAGTTGTTTTCGGGTGTGAGATGACACCGATTATAGCGGCTTAAATAATAAATGATTCTCAATAATAAAAAAGAAGAGACGAATAACCAGTAAGCACAAATGAGCTGCAGATTATGTACACAGAAAATAAGAAGTGTCTACAGTATTTATGGTGAAAATTGCATTTTTTAAATCTTAATTTCTCCCAGAAAATCTATTTATCCAATAATCACCACTTTTTAATAATCAAATTAAACACACATACAATAATCAGACTTTTAAATAATAATAGCTGAACACTCACTCATGGAGGGCTGGCTCCCAGTGTCCTGCTCCAGCTCGTCCTCCTCTATGCAGTCGTAGGGCCACTGGGCAAAGGAGGGAACACTGGTCATCGGGTACGGGTGTGAGTGTGGGTGAGAGGGTGAGGTGCACAGGTGGAGATTGAGCGAGCCCAGCAGGGAGGAGGACGACTGGCTGCTGGAGGAGGAGGTGCTGCTGTTGGAGATGGTGGAGTGGGGTCTCTTGATCGACGCGCAGTGTTCAAACGAGGGCACGGCGATGGAAGCTCTCGTCCTAGACTCTGTCAGCGGAGAGAGAAACACGGTGAGGTCACGTGAGCGAGGAACAGCGACAGGAATGTCTGAAAAATTCCTGTGGTTTTAAATGGTGATAATTGAGGTGTGAATCTCTGTTTACGGGAGCTCTGGTAAACCATGAAAGGCAATGTGAAAATAATTTACTTGTAATGACACATAAAACACAATAAGGCTCAGATTACATCTTTGGTGTCTACTATAAAAAAATTACGAAAGCACCTTCAAGGCTGCGCCACGTTTTTGAGGTTTCAGCAAAGAACAAATGTGTGTGTCTGATTATGAGGTAATGAATCACTACGACCTGCATCCTCTCAGAGAAAAACAAACTGGAGCGAGAAGGTGGATCAGAGAAAGAAAGTTGGAAGACATTAAAATATAAACTAGAAAGACACTCAGTAGAATGCAGGCCCAACAAGATCCATAAATAATAACAAAATTATCCTGGATCCGACCCCTGATCAGGATCCACACCAAAATTCAAAGGGTTCTTCCTTTGGTCACGCCCCACCCCTTCACAACATGTCATGGAAATCACTTGAGTAGTTTTTGCGTACTCCTGTTAGAAGAAAACTAAGAAGAAAACTCACCTGACCCCTTCATTATATAGTCGATGAATCGGTCACTGATCGCTGCGTCACTAGGTTTGATGTCCATGAAAGGTTTGCTTCCGATCCCCATGGAAACCATCTCCTGCATACGCAACTCTAAAGTAAAAAATACATCTTTATAGATAAAATGTCAATAAAAGTACAAAGAGGAATCATATTCAATAATCTTGAGTAAATGTGTGTAATCTGAACCCACCTCTGTTTCGGAGCGCCTGCCTCCACAGGATCTTGCCGATAATGGCCGTCCACACAGCCTTGACCTCTGCGGAGCTGGCTTGAAGTATAAACGTGTCCTGTGACTTCCTCCGACGGAACCAGATCTCAAAACGCAGGCCGCTGTCACCAACGTTTTCAGTCATACCGATCTCTGCAGTCTAAACAGTAAAAGATTTGTTTTATATCTGCACGGAATTTTCTGCCACTGTACAAAATAAACGGGCAAAAAAAAAAAATCCTCCTCAAAGAACGAATTCTTACTTTGAAGGACTGTTTGTATATGTAGATGTCATATCCTCCCTCGATCTTCTTAGTCTTGCTGAAAAGGATGAGGTCTTCAAACAAGAAGACATGGCGAAGGTATTTCCTCCGTCCACACCAGACTATGAACTCGTCCTGGCAGCGGAGTTGACCCTGTTCTTTTAGGTTCACCTAGAGAGGAAACATGAGCGTTCACATGCGTGACAGAGAACAATACATCTCCTGACGGGGCTCTGACCTCACACTACTGTATACATAACAAGATGACCTCCAGCGCCAAAATAGATTTAATGACCTCTGTCCTCTTTAAGTGGTGCTAAACATTCTTAATAGCAGCACATGGTTCACATATTGCTACTTACATCACAGCCCCGAATGGCGTCCATGGCCAGTAGGTCGTTGCCGTGGCGAAGCTGAAACTTGACCAGCTCCTCTGCGGTGCGGAGGTCACTCAGCTCCTGCTCCTGGGTCTGGCTGCACTCCTTTATCAGGTCTTTCAGCAGCAGGGCGTATTTACTCATCCTCTGAATGGGCTTCAGCAAGTAGGACGCCAGGTCCATCTTGTCCTCCAGCTCCAGCTGCTTATTCTGGAGGGACACACAGTGAGGATTACTGCTGTGCTGTTATTGCTTTTCTAGGTATTGTTCTGAGGTATTGTATTCAAACTGATATCAAAATCAGACTTAGATACAATGATAATATATTAGCAGATATGAAATTACAGATAAACAGATAACAAAGTAACACAAAGTAATTTTTAAAACTGCTTATTAAGAAAAAATTATATTTAATAATTGAAAAAGAGACTTATCAATATCAATTGTCTCACAGCAAGAGTGTTCTGGGTGCAAACCCAGATTCAGGCCTTTCTGTGTGGAGTTTGCATCTTTCCCTTGTGTCTGTGTGGACGTCTCCCAGCTGATATCGGGCAAAAGGTTACCAGCGAATCGCAGGGCTGACATATAGTGACAGCTATTCATACTCACAGGCAACTTAGAGTCTTCAGACATGAGATGCATGTCTTTGGAATGTGAAACAAAGCTGGAGTTCAGGCAAACTCAACACAGAAAGGACAGAAAACCCAGAACCCCCTTGCTGTGAGGAGACAGTACAAACCAATACATATACATATATATATAAATATATATATACTGTATATATAAGCTTAAAATATCAGCCATGTCAGTACTGGTCAAACTCTGATGTGTATATTGTTCATGATCCGATAAGTGCTGAATAATGAAAATATAATGGATTTCCTCGTTTTGGCCTTGACAGAGCGACGCTTCTTTGCGTTATGATATGAACCATTTCTGGAGCTGCACCTGAACCACATGTCATTTCAAACACAGCGATGATGTGAGGAATGTAACCAGAGCCCAGGTTTCCAGACGCACCTTAAAGAATTCGTTGCCGTGGCTGCTGAGCAGAGCATCAGACTGGGGCTTATTCTTGCTGTACAGCGCATACATTCCAAACTGATCCTCCTGCACACAAGATTAACAAGTTACAACACTGACCACAGTAACAAGCATGCTGACATTTTAATAAGCTTTAACGAACACTGTGAATGGTTCAGCTCTGACGCAGCTGTAAATGTAATAGTGTGACTTCTCCTACCAGTTATACACATGATGATGCTGACAAGTGACCTAAATACATGTGTTTACAAATGATAATGGGACGGTGTGGTACAGTGAAACCATGTCCCTTAACTGGAAACATCACATTAACTTGTTTTAAGAAACATCACTAACAGCAAATACACACATCATTACAGTGACGGTGGCCTGAGAGCTGTTTTCAAGCTGTCAGCGTGCTGCCTCAGGGCGCAATGTCTGAGAAGGCGTGGACTCACGTGTCTGAGAAAACAGCTACTGATGGACAGCGGCGAGTGAGCACACGACTCCAGCTCCTTCAGGAAGTACCGACTGTGGAAGTCCCACAGTTTCTCCACGTTGCCAAAGATGATGCTGCGCTTCCCCCGCAGGTCCTGCGGCAGGTCCAGCCGCTCCATCTCGGGGAAGTAGTGCTCAATGATGTAGCTGAGCGAGCGCACGTACTCCCTCTCTGTGGAGATCATCTCGTCCATGATGTGCTGCACTTTACTGGTGAACATAAAGACACAGGAGGGTGCAAGAGTAAGAATGTTTCCTGATGAAATTAGGTGATGCTATTTATATTCAGGGTTTCTGCAGGTTTCAATAAGTTCAATTTAAGACTTTTTAAGATGATAATAAATTAAGAAAAAACTAATTGAGGATTGGTTTCTTAGGTTTGTGATGTCACAAGCTGTTTGGGTGGGGAGATGGGGCAGGGGCGGGGCTATATTAACATATTCATGAATTCCAGTCATGAAATGAGGAAGGAAGGTGTAGAGTCACTTTTAAGCCACAAGGGAAATCGTTTTAATAACAAACCTTTTGAATATGTACGTTTGAAGAACAAAGGGAAGAAATCAGCTGCTGTAGCGGAATGGGTCTTTAAGAATCTGTGGTTCTCTTCCTCACCTGCTATGTTTCTTGCCGTCTCCATCACTGTGTCTGGAATGAACCCTGGACGGCGTGGACATGCTGCGGCTCCGTCCTAACGCAGGGCTCGTCACATCCGGTCTCTGCAGCTTCTTCTCTACCGACACATTATTTGCTACCTCCAAACCCTTGATGTACACGCCCGTGTAGCCGTGAATGTGGCTAACATCTGAGTGACTGCCGTCCCTTGGCGTCAGCTCGTAGCTCAAGGTCTTCTTCATGATCTTCTTCATCGGCTGCTTGCGCAGGCGGGCGGCCCCTGTGTAGACGGGCTCCGAGTGGCAGGAGATGGTCGAGTCGATGGTACAGTCGCTGTCCGTGTCGTCGAACATGGACGGGCTCTGCCTCAGTTTGCTGTCGCTGTCGGGCGAGAACGTGAAGTGCGAGGAGGAGGAGATGGAGCTGGACGGGCTTTTGGAGAAAGGCCCGGCAGAATGAGGCTTGTTATCCTCGAAAGTCAACAGTGTAATCGCTCCAGGTAAAATCACACAACCGTTAGCTTCACGTTCCTCGGTGGTGCTGATCGGACTGTCTTCAGTCTTTGAAGGAGCCTCCGTGTCTGCAGCGGGGGAGGTCCGCGCTGCCGCCGTGGCTCGGGCCAAAGTCTCCTCCAGCTGCTGCTTGGTTTGCTGACACTGGTGCCACACTGTGTTCCACTGCTGCAGCTGCTGAGGACTCTCCAGGGAGAGCACCATGTCGTTGAGATTGCTGAAGTTGTCCATGGAGAACTTGGATGCCTCGGTGCAGTAATCCTGCAGGATATCCACCACAGACGGAGAAATAGTGACACCTGCAGTGTCCAGGCTGAGGTGATGGAAATAATCCTGACAGTGGTCCATCCACTGGTTTGCCTACAGATATGAAAGAGTGACAGGCCTATCAATATAGCACAAGAGTAAAGCCAGTTAAATGATTAGCTTGAATGAATCCAGCTTTTAGGTCTAAATTAAAATGTTTCTTTTGTGATAATTTTAAAGTACTTTGCATTAGAGAATATCCTGAATTCTAAAATGCAAATAATAATCATCATCATAATATTAATAAACTTTTAAATAGCACTCTTCTTTACAATGCTAGAAAGTATTTACAGAGAAGACAAAAAAGAAAATAAAGAAAAAAAAAACAGGCAAAATATTTGAGTAAGAGGAAATTGATCACATAAGAGATATACTAGTAACATTTTTTAAAACTAAGATAAAACAAATAAACAGTATAAATAAATCAAACATTTCAACAGCTTTCAAACAAATTTTAAGACGAGATTTAGAAGACGCTAGAGAGCTATAGTGTGTCTGAGTTCAGTGGTCGTTGAGTGTGGCAGCTTTAATAGCAAACAATTTAAACATTGACATGAAAATAATACATACTGAGTCATAGAACTCGTGCAGGTTGGTCAGGATGTCGAGCTGGGTCTTCCTCTGCTCCACTCTGCTCAGGATGGAGCCCAGATGCTGCTTGAAGTCGAGGAGAGCGGAGCCTGGAAGAGACTCTGGAGACTCTTTCACAAGCTTCAGGCCATGTCTCTGTTGGTGCTGTCAGTACCAAGAGAACACACACGATTCAACACCGACATAAAAACAACTAGGGGTAGGTCTAATAACTGTTGTTTTGTAAGCAAGATTACAAACCAACAACTGAACTGATTCGACAAAATTTGGTCAAAGGAATTTTAAAACACTTTCTTTAACATTTTGTATTACATTTTCACAAATGTCTCTAGGAATAATTCATGTAATAAATATAAATAAATAACAGAAAAATATCAGTGTGTGAAATTTGTAAGGGGTACTCTTTGGCCTTGGCCGAGGTATGCGCTCTACTTAGTGCCATTCTAGTTTGAAATTGACATACTCACCACAGACTCTTCCAGAAATTGCTCCAAGCTCCCTCTCATCTCGTTGATTTTGGCCACAGACAGAGTCAGTGACTCCAGAGGTACGAGTTGCTTCTCTCCCTCCACACTGAACCAGAGCTTGATCTGAGAGGAGAAAGGAAATGTTAATGTTATTTGTTGACACACTTTTCACTGAGAACAGAGACTTGTCTGCGGCACAGATGACCACATATGGAGAGAAGTAAAGTTTGAGGTCACCTGTTGCGTTTGCTCCTCAAACTTGCGCACCTCCAGCAGGCTCTCTAACTCTTTCTGAGACTTGTTGGACAAGATCACAAGCTTATGGACCTCTTCATCTACTTGGTTGTACAGTGCATTCAACGTGTCTACAGCATCTCTGAATGAACAACAAAGGGGTCAAAGGTCACAATAGGTATTACCCATTTAAAGGTCTTGGGCTGTGTCCGAAATCCAGTATATGGTGAGCTATAAAACAATACATTTCTAATGTTTGTTTTACACTTAACACTATTATTCATGATGCATTACATTCGGACACCACTACAAAAAGCGAACTCACTATATAGCGGACTACATATTGATTAGTGAGTGATTTCGGACACAGCCTTGGTCAAGAGTCCATCCACTCTCGCTCCAGTACCTGTAGATCTCATTCTCACAGGCCTCTTCTTTCCTGATGCGGGCGAGGACAGTTCCTCCCTCGAGACGCAGCCTGTTCAGACGCGTGTCATCCAGGACACGCTTCATGAGATGCCTCTGCTGTTCCATCACCTCGGACACCTCCTGAATCAAACATGTGAACAGGGAAATTAATGATATACGATTTATTACATTTTCACAGTGGAAAGTATATGCTCTTGACTTTTTTTTTCGAAAACAACATCCTTTCAAGGTCACGACAAGATCACGACTGTACTGAAAGATCATGAAGGTTAACCACAAAACAAAGTCCTCAAATGTTTACTCCTGCAGGGAGCCATTGTGTGTCAGTAGAGGCACATAAATCAGAAGGTCCAGACAGGCCACAGGGGCTGGGTCTGACCTTTGAGGTCTTCATGTTGCCGCTGTTGCTCAGTGTGCTGATCGACTCCTGCAGGGACGTGATGGCTGCGCTACAACTGCTGGCAAATGGCTCAATTTTCTGTAAGAGACAGATGAAGAAATAAAATTAGAAGTGTCAGAACTGTAAATTCTCTACATCAAAATGATGAAAAGTTGACCACTCTTCCCCCCCCGAAATGAAATAGGCTTGAGTCAGAAATAGTCAAATTTCCATATCTCTAACTGATCATGTTCCTACTGGCCCACAGGCGTTTCTTGTACCTATACATAACCTTAGAAAACCAGCAATTAGTATAATTAACTTTTTTCTCCTATGGAACCAAGCAACTTACAGCCAAACTATTTTCAAAAACCAACCCCACCCTCACGAAGCTCTTTAGTAAGCTTCCAAATACAGTATGTTTATGATGTTGGCGACAGGCCAGCCCCCCTCCGTCACACCCACCTGTCTGAAGTGGATCCAGTGGTTGTGGTCGTAGTGGAAGGTGCCCTCCAAGTCTCGTGTGAGCTGGGTTTGGTCGATGTGTTTCAGCAGGGCCTTCAGAGACGACAGCGTCTCAGTCTGTGCCAAGAACAACAAAAACACACGTTATGAAATCCACTTACATCTTGCACTCAAATGCATCACTTTATTATGTTATGTTTTTATCTGCATTTGTTTGTTTGTTTGTTGTCTGGATTAGGGGGCAGATCCAGGAATCTTTTTTCACTTTCTTTAACATTGACAGATAGTATAGTATAGTACAGTACAGTACAGTACAGAAACATTCATAGATCTTGATGGAAAAAGTCTGACATGTTTAGGGGACTGATATTTACGAATGTGTGCATACATAAATAAAAATCCAGATCCAGTGAATGTAAATGTAGATTCTTAAGGAGACTGTTGGACCTTGGTGGAGTTATGCGCTCTACTGAGTGTTTGAAATACTTCTTATCCATCTTATAAAAAAAGTGTTTCTTTACCTGCAGGTTGAGGTCTCGTTCAGGTTTAGTTGCTGCCTCCTTTTCCACCAGGAGGAGAACCGAGTAAAGTGCATTTGGTACTAAAGCCTGAAAAACATGCACATGCCATTTTTACAGTTTCCTAAAATGAAGAAAATAAAAACTACAAGACCTGTACTTCCTGAGGTGCACAGCTAAATACTGTGAAACAGGCATTTAAAAAGACGTCTAATGTATGTGTTGTGGTTTGCAGAATTACCAGTCTTACATCAGAGAGCAACTCATCATCATACACATGATGACATGTCTCTAAGCGAGTCGGCTGAAGCCAACCCCGCTCCCAGTGTGTGGTTAAAAACAGACAAGTAAGCACAGGCTTCTCCACAGGAGCCCTGAGGGCAGCCTTTTTCACAAAAATGTCTTAAAGTGCAGTCACTACGCATTTAACTTGGGCTCTTCCTTAAAAACGAAACGGAATAGTAGAAAATGTGTGAGGAGAGAGAGAGAGAGAGAGAGAGAGAGAGAGAGAGAGAGAGAGAGAGAGAGAGACCTAGCATTACAGCTGAGGAGACAACAAAGATTGAGTGGGGCCTGAAACCTCTTAGGGCGTGTTGGAGGGTAATTACATATTTTCCACTGTGGACTCACCTGCAGTTCAGACAGAGATGACAACAGAGCTGGGACCGGCTGCTGCCTCCTGCTGTCTATTACAACAGTCAGACCTTGATCCTGCCTCTCTTTCCTGAAACCAAAGTATTTAAGTTAGAGCGCCGTCGTTGGCAAAAACAAACGGACTGCATGCAATACTAGATTTGGACAGCTAAGTTGTCAGTGCACCCTGATTAATGAGGAGGAGGATTAACGCAGTGTGTGCGACTCTTGTGAAAGTCCGCCAGTTTGGTTTTGGTTTTACTGCTTTAGAAAAACTGTAATGTACGACAAGTCATCTCAGTCACCTCTACCCAAAATATTGTATAAAATGCACATTTTCATATTTTATGTTTTATTTCATTTCATTGTTTATTTCTATTCTATTATATACTTTGACATCTTCTCTTTCCTACCTCACTTTGACTAGCCGATGCTGTAACAAATACATTTCCCTGCCTATTAGAAAACCCTGTGAAACAGACAATTGATGATTCTTAATTCTTCCTTTCAATGCCTATTATTAAAATACAGATTTATATCTAAAGCGACATTTATAAGCAATATACGAGCATTGAATAAATGCGTCATAACATGCATTACCTAGTTCTAACTGTTAATTAATGTATTTGTCAATAAGTGTGAAGCACCAATAAGTGAGGCTGCTATATAAATAGATAATGACTGACGACAAGGTAAAACACAGTTATAATAAGATAAAACAACTTCATAAGGTAAATGCTGACAAATTAATAAATGGTTAAAATGTCCTTACATCAGTTTACATCTACATGATAATGTACAATTTATTCTTTTGTTAAATACTTCTTTTATAAGAGGGTTTACCACTTCTTTAATCATGCATAGAAGTGTGGAGGAAAAAGAGTAAAAGGTATTTTGGATGGGACGGAGGTTTTGTTCACCTCAGGGGTAAACGACAGGTGTGAACACTCCTGAAGTTATTCCTGACGCAGACAGAATAAAAGCTAAGTATGTGCGACTTACCGCAGTGTGGAGTGGTAGTAGCCCAGTAAACAGGTGAGGTCACTGGCCGTGCAACTCTCACCTGCCCACACCTGAGCTCTCGTGCACACCTGCAGCACCGCCCTCCCACCGCGATCTCTGTTTCCTGGAAAGAGAGAAGGCCGGCAGGGGGTCAACACTTAACACGCGCTGCAGATGTCCACTATCGCTCTCTTCATCTTCACAGTGGCAGGTCAATTATGCCGTCCCACTGGGATAAGAAATTTATGGGAGCTTAAGGCATAAAAAGAAGAGCACCTGAAAGTTTGCCTTTCTATTAACACACTGTTCTATTAACAAGAAATAAACATCAACTGTTTAGCATGTGGTTTATGCTGATTTAAAAGGAATTGTTGATTCGTAAAAGTGGTTACAAGATGATTAGCAATGCAAATGATTCATTGTTCAGTTATGCTGGTCTTGAAATGAACCCAATTATATTGAAAAACAATAAGAAAAAGGGAACTTTTCTTCATCCATGTCAGCTATACGCACAATTTCTATTTCTATTTAAAGAGTAATATACGATTTTGGGACTATCTCATGACAGTTCTTGTATGTATATAATAGCTACCATGTGAACCATGTCACTCGTCCCCTACCTGGCAGGATCACGGCGCCCGATGCGAGCAGCTCCTGGTTGACCTCTGACCCCAGCCTGGGCCGAGCTGAGTGACCGTCACATGAGGAGCTGGATGCTGAGGCCGGACTGACGGCCGTCCCATTGGCAGCTTTAGGACTGTGCGACTCTTCTCCACTGTGCCGCCTGCTCTCACAGCCGATGCCGTCATCACGCGCTCCTGGGGAGATGATTACAAACAGTGAGCTCAAGTTATTGTAATTATATATCTACTGAGCGCACATTGTCCAAAAATACACACCAATCAATAGAAATTAGATGTTTCCTTTCACCTCAGTGCTTTCTCACCTCAGCGTAATACCCTCATGAAACAAGTGTTTACGAGAGGTAGCATAGGCGGGCTTTAGTAGTGAGTCTACACTGACTCACCATGGAGACCAGGTGTTTAGTCAGCCTGAGTCACAGCAAACTGTGGTGTTACTAGACTCTCATATTTTCACCTCCTCCTCTTCTGCCCATCATACCTCAAGGCTCTGTTTACTGGAATGCTGCTCCTGACATTCCCAAGTGGTACCACGCTTTTTTTTTTTATACACTTGATCCGATTCCTGAGGCAGCAACACAGTGTGCAAATCTTCAAGCAGAGTATAGTATCTGTGTTACCTCTACAGTGCTTACTTCACTGGGCCTTGGCCAAGGAAGAATGTCAACAACCGGGGTTAAATGAATTGCACAGTTTAGAGTAGAGCTGCAACAAATCACTGATTAGAACAGTGACTGGCAAAAAAATTGGCGATTCCTCAAGTTAAAAATGCCATAATTTGGGAGCCTACTCAACCAGGTGAGCTACTGGGCCCCAATATTACTGCATTTTATCTTGAAAAATGACTGAAATGATTAATTGATCACCATGTATGGAGGGTTGAGTCCTGGAGCCCGGCCCACCTGACATTGGGTGAGATGTATAGGTACAACCCGGACAGATCACCAGCTTATTGCAGGACCAACACACAGAGACAAACAACGATCTGGTCATTTAAATGAATAGGGTTTAAATGCGTTTACTTGTTTAGTGTCTGTACTTGTGAGGCGATAGCACAGTCATAAGCAAGCCCCTGTATGTTTCAGTGTGTGATGGACACCTGTCGTGTTTTGCCTTTTGAAACCGTTTGAGGCCTCTTGCCCCGCTCTGCTCTGCTCTGTGACAGTAAACCCACCCAGCTCAGACTCTATTGTCTTTCAACAGTCAGTGCATTTCCTGTGCGACTGTGTGGCCGGGCCTGTGTTTGCTGCATGTTTCCTAAATTGCTTTGTTTTCAGAGGAAGTGACAAAAGTAGAGCAAAGCCTCTGGAGTATGGTCCTGTGTGAAAGTCGGTTTTCTGTGCACTCTGCTGGATGCACTTTAAAGCCGTCAACTTGCACTGGCTGCTGCTTCGACTCAAGTAATTTGACCCTTGCAGAGTTTTGGTGTGAGTCTGAGTCTCGTGTTTCTGGAGTGAAAGGACTCTCCAAAGACATATGCACAGTTTGAAAGGCTTTTTCTTTTACTGTCAATCCCCAGTGGCTGATTGGTTCACAAAGGAAACTTTTGTAAATGAGGCAACACATCGGGGGTTAGTGCAGCCCCCAGCCTCAATAACAGTGTAGGGTCATCTAGTTGTGGGATGCGGGGGGTCCCCGTGGTTGGTTTACAGGGTTTACAGGATCCTTTGTTGCCTTTGAAATGTCGTAGTGGGAAACCTGCTGAAATACAATCCCCTGTGAGGTAATCTTAGCAACAGTGATGTGATTAAACTACTGTACTGCTGAATGGTGGTGTTGTCTTACAATAAGCAAATATATGGTGCATTTAAAAAATAAAAAACCTGGATAGAACCAGCTGTGATCAGTTTTTAGGTCACATTTCAATTCACGGAAGAAGCCGTGTTTTGTAAAAACAGCGAGATTCCCTCTGTGGTATTCTCACACTGCTGATTTCCTGAGCTGCCCAGTGTGAAACCACACAAAACAAAACAGACTGACAGTGGTAAAGAAAACACAGGGTGGTGACTATAACCTCTGTTTCCAGAGTAGGGCGATACCTGTCTCCCGAACCTGCCAAAACACACACAGTGTGGGCTTTGAAAAGCAGCCTGTCACCACTGACAGCGTTAATGCTGCAGAGACGTGAGCTGTCTCTGCTGAAACTCCAGGTCTGGTCCACCTGATGCACTGTTGTAACCACTTCCTGCTGCAGGGCGCAAATTCACAGCCTGATGACAAACCACTGTTATCTGGCTAATAAGAGTGAAGCTTTGTTTTCACACCCTCAGGCTGTATTATTTGATAAGTGATGAATGATGAGCTGTGGATGGATGATTCAACCACCGCTGGAGAAAGCCAAACATGTCAACACTGACGTTTAAGCTTCTGTGTAACTAAAACTAAATCACCTGGTTTAAAAATATCTTTCTGATGCAAAATTGTCTTTATGGACCACATTTAGATTTTAGTGAATTCTGGTCATCTAGTAATGTGGAAAACCTAATCACCAGTCTGTCTATATCCTGTTCTAACAGAATGTAGTCAACGGGACTTTTACTATAGGTTTAGTATGGACATCATGTGACTGAGAAAGGGGCGGGGCAAGTGTCAATCAGAAGCTCCACCTTGGAATTGCATGACAAGGTCAGTGACATAGGAATTTCACAAGATAAATGTTAAGGATATAAATCAGTCATAAATAAGACAATGTTTCTGGTTTTTCTGTATTCAAGCAACAAAATATGCCTTGAGTTGATGAACATTTTTAGTTGTCCCACATTATCAATCATATTTGATAAAGTGGGACAGCATGCTTTGGGTAATCTGGGAAAGTCATTTAACTTCTCTGAAGGAGGGAAATATACATTTGGGCACTTCCTGAAGTCAAAATAAAGATAACCTAAAGAGATGTAGCATATATGATCTGCAGTTGTCAGACAGGAGTTAATGGTAAATACAGTCTGTCCCTATCTGTTTAACCTGATTGTCTGGTTAGCTAACTAGCACATAATCAGTTAGCTCTCTAGGACAGAGATGATCCAAAAAGAACAGAAGAGTCTGTCCTGTGGTCAGCAGCCATTGGTTTGATCGATGATGATCAGCCCCAATAGAATGGAATGAATAAACTGTTATTGTTGTTTTTGCTTGCTGTTGATTTAATTTTTAAAAAATTTGTTTTATGTGATACACCTTTAATAGAATGTTTAGGTACCCCAGGTAGATTTAATGTTGTAATAAGTTATGTTTATATTGTGTAATAGGGTTGTCGAGTAAATGTGCTTGTGCACGTTTCACTGCAGGTAAAACAAACATACAAGGCAAATACTTTAACACAACCTCAGTGTGATTTTTGTACGTTGTGATAACTAAGGGTTGAACATCAGTGCAGCATTACACACCTGACTCCTCTTTGCTGCTTCTCCTCTCAGAACCAGGAAGAGCCGCCTCCACGTCCAGCTTCCCAAAACGAAGAGTGTAGCCATTCATCAGCTTTTTGGGTGATATGTTGACTGAGCCCCCAGAGGAGGATCGTTCCCGGTGGCCTTTCACCTGTGCTGCCTTGTTAGTCCTCTCCAGTGACTTTGATCGACGATCCGCGCGTCTCTCTGCGCTCCGTAACCCCCTCTGTAAGTAAAGCAAAGGTGTGCTGGGCCTGGAGTCATCGCCACTGAGCCAGCCTCGGCCACCCAACCGCCGCGCTAAGTGTTCTCTGGAGGAGATGCGGGTGTCGGGGCTGCTGCCTGCTGTCCCTGATCTCTCTCTGAGCCCAGGGCTGTGCTCGGGGCTTTCCTCCAGGATCGACTCAGAGCTGGACCCCAGGCTCATCGGGTTCTGCAAGGCCTCCATGTAGGATTTTCGGAAGAGTCTCCTGCTTTCAAAAGCTACAGAATCCCTCGGGAGGCGACGTCGAGGACTTGGGTTACTGAGGTCCGTGCTATAAGAGAGCATCTTGGACCCTTGCCCTCTCCCACCTGTGTCCTCACCCCGCTGTCCCATCCCACTCTCTTCAGTGGATCCTTCGATCTTAATGATGGGTGTAGCAGTGTCCGCTGCACTGATGCTGTGGCTGTCTCCGCTGGGGTCCGTGTGGTTTCTGCTTGGCGAGGTGGGCTCAGAGAAGATGGAGTCAGCTCCCTGAGAGTGCAGGGACTCTCTGGAGCTGCGGTGGCTGTCCAGAGTCCCCGTGGATCCGCTCGTGCTGCAGGTGCTGAGTTGGCCGCGGAAGCCCACCCTGCTGCAGCGTGCTTGCATGATGGCGTCCGAAGTGCTGCTGACGAACAGAGGGTTGACCACGTTCTTCCACGGCGTCCTGAACACAGAGGTGCCGGTGGTGAGCAGGCAGTTCTGTAGTGGGTGCAGGTTTCGGTCACGTGTCACATTCTGCAAGAACTCAGCTGTGAAGACGCTGCCATACATGCTCTCTGCGATGGGGATTTCTGCAATGGCCTGCCCACTGGCTGACAAACATTTTATCACGAGCTTGGCGGTCTTGCGGCCCAAAGGAACGATCTGCAGGTAGAAGTCTCCTTGCTTTAGTCGGACTTTGTGCAGAGGGGCGAGCTGCAGGACGACTTTCTCGTGGATGCAGAGCGGCCACCCCTCATGATAGAACAACAAGCCCCTGAACCTCACCTGAGAGAAAACAGAGAAGTCAGTCAGTAGCCGCTCTTCATAAAACATTATTATCATCTGTCTGTGTCACAGCTCGGATCTGGTGCGCCTTGCATGGTTTCAAGACATCTGCAAAACAGTGTCAGAACACATGTTTAATGGAGGGGTGAGATGTCACGGAACGCGCTGGATGAATCACTGTCAGCGCTTGTTCGACTTCAGAGGAAAACCTGTCTGATCAGGCCTGGTTTCGCAGCAACAACAACACAAACCTTCACAGTGACAGCATAAAAAAAGACCCTGGGAGGGAAACAAAGATACGCCGCTCAAGGGCTCACTTTTTTTCATCGCTTATGAAAGTCAAGGCCGAGGCTGAGGATGTGATCTTCCTCTGAAGCCTCTCGTATTGCCTGCGATACAAAGACTCTCATGCACAGCGGGCTGTTCTCAGGGGCTAGACTTAGCTGATACTATTGCTCCATGGCTATCGTCACAGTGAAATCACCACAGAGATGAATACAGAGGAATACAGTTTCAGTGCTTCGGTCATAGAGCCCCAACCCACAGCAATCAGAGCTTTTGAAAGCAGATATTGAGTTTCACTCTGGACACAAGCGTCCATGACAGACCACAGTTTCCCTCTGTGTCTCTTTTCAGAGAGCGATGGCGACTTTTCAACTTGTTTTTGGAACAATTGTCAACCCTGTCTCAGTCTGCTGCTTCCTCTTCCCACACAGCAGAGATATTCACACTCTGCAGCACTGTTCTCACATTCTTCTTTCACAAACATCTTGTCTTATCACTCTAGTTGTTTTTCTTTCAAGGTGAGTACTGTGCCTTGTTACTGTGCCTAGAAAAATACAAGTTAACTTTTCCTGATACAGTGAACATTGTCAGTTAGCAGCAGCTACATCTCCGACTGGGTTGTGCCTCAAACAAATCCCTGTGAACCGTTCTTGGATTCTACCATTTTAACCTCAGGTGCCATGTCAGGGATATCAACTACTCACGCAGGTTTCTTGTTGGATGATCTGCAGAATCCTCTTGGCAGGAAGCAAGAAGTCAATAAGGCAGCGGAGTCCGTCTCCACGGTACTGTCTCTCCACCACGCTGAAGAGCTGCCAGAGGACAGTGGCGGCCGTGGCAGTGAAGGGGCGGTACAGGGCCGACAAGGTGTTCTGGATACAGTTGTCCAAAGACTCAGCGTCCTGAAGAAAATGAGAGAAAATTCAGGATTTAAATATTTGTGCCGCAGTAAATGCTCAGAGCCACATAACGATTTTTCTCAAGATACAAGAAAACTACACAGCACAGGATAACTTGGACATGTGAGGCTAGACCTTAAAATAAACTAAGCTGGGGTGCACCTGACCAAACTCTACCAAACCAAATTTGTGTGTTTTTCCCCCTCTTCCTCATTTTGTCATAAAAGGAACAAATGAATAAAAGAATGATAATGGTGTGCCAACCATTTTAGTGCTTTTTACGATCTCCATGCCAAGGAGGTTTTGTTTGTTTGACATTTAGCAGGATTACGTAAGAACTACTGGATGAATTATCCCGGAACGTGGTGGGAGGATGCAGCATGGGTAAGGGAAGATTCTTGTTGCAGATCCACATCAGGGGGCGAATCCAGGATTTGTTTTTCACATTCTTTATCATTGCAAGATAGAGCGTTTTAGACATTTTCGTGGATTTCTCAGAAAACAATTGATGGATCTTGATGACAAAAATCAGGCGTATCTGAGTATGTACATGTTTATATTTGGTGCTATATAAAAATCTGGATTTTGGAGAAATACTAACTAATTTACAAGTTATGGCCATGTGGACATTATGCAGCCTCTCTTTTCTTCCTCTCTTTGTTTCAATTGAAGGTTTTCCAGATGTGTGAAATAGTCAAATGATCCAGATAAGTCACCATTTTTCTTAGTATTGACAGGATACACTTCCAAAACTATACAAATTACAAGCATCTGCTTACTTAAATTCAACTAGATATACATGCAACTGCATATTCACTATATTTATAAGGAATGATTCCACTTAGTCAGACAGTGAGGAAATTGAAACATGACAGGAAACATGACATGTCAGCCCTGATGGTCTTTCCATCAGTTAGAAGGGAAACACCTGGTAACAGTGACGTCACCGTCAGTGGACACAAACAGCCCCACTGGAAAGTCCAGGATGAACTCCACTCTGGCCAGAACGGTGCAACGCTACCCTCTAATAACAACCACGTCATTCTCTGACCCCTTCATGACTGGGGTGGGCCACAGTGGTCCAGATGACATGTTTTGATACTGTTAGCCACAACTTGTTACTAAATGAGTCGGGAAATTTGTGGTTACAGTGGTCGTGGTTGAGGTTTGACCTGTTCTTGTAGTTATGTTCGCAGTTCAGACTCCGACCTTCCTCTCAGCGGTGAGAGCCAAGGCCAAACATCCCTCCGCTATCTGTCCTTCCTCGAATGGAACACAACAGTGTTGGAGTCAGAGACATCTGACTCCAACGATAACCACGCTGATAGATAGGGTCCAACACTGTGACAACTGTGCACCACGCTGAGGGACGTGGGCGCTGAGGGTGCAGCTAACTTTTGATTTGAATGTGTGCGCTGCATTTGCATGACAATAAAAGTGTGTTAAAAAAAAAGAAAAAAAGAACAACGACTGGAAATGGAGAGATCGCCTGTGCTGTGGTGAAACTGAGCCTGGCAGACATCCCGTGTTTCACCCTTTAGAGGATCTGTCCTGTTGATCTAAGCAGCTCAGCGCCATCAATTAGAGGCGAGCGAGTACAGTTCAGTGCATTGGTACACATGCCACCGCTCCACTACAAGGCTCTCATTGTGCGCTCCGCCTCTCTAAGTGGTATGTGCCGTACAGTGTTGATGCCCTGAAACAAAACGCCCACCTCCATTAGCAGTCCGCCTGCTTTTAGAGACAAAAATGTCTCAGGGCATTAGTCACTGTTGCAGCCGGGAGGAGAAGAATAACATGGTGTTTTATTGGAGGAAAGCTAACAATGGGAGGAAAGCCCTCTTTACATAGTTAGGACAGACTAGCAAGATTCTCTTCAGGTTCCCAAGGCAGTGAAAACAGTGGCAGTGACAGAAGCAGGGTTCAGAAGGACAATTACTCAACATCAACTTGAGCTCAATCATAAATCAAACTCTATTGAACCTGTTGCACAGGAGTTGCAGCCCACGTAATCCAATGCTACAACATAAAGACAAAAAAACAGCACCTATATCGGAACAATAGTTTGCATGACACCCAACTCTTCATCGTCAGGATGCATTTTCATAAAGTGTCACCTGGGCAGCGGGAGGCATATCTGCATGTCTCAGCAGAGGGACTGAGCTGAGCTGCCAGGGCAGAGCTTCCCATCCGCTCTGAGCCGGGAGGAATGCAGTGTGTATGGTTGTTGTGTGTGTCTGGCCTCAGAACCTCAGCCAGGACCGGAGCAGGGTGGGAAGTCCCACCCTCTCCGATGCCAGGTCTTTGTGAGCGCGCTGCCTGCGTGATGGAGGGCCAGGGCGCTAATTAATGGCTTGGTGCTCCAGGTGGGACACTTTTGTCTGAGCTCTAGGTAAACCAGCTGCTCAAGAGGTGCACGGGGCGAGCAAGTGAGCTAAACGAGTGGGTTTGGGTGCTCTCTCCAAAATGAATCAGCATAAAAGCATGTGGAAGAGGGAGGGGGGAAACAGAGTTGGGGGAAAAAAAGGGGGAAGGGGTGCATCGCAGAGAAAGAAAGAGTGAGAGACAGTAAGAGAGTGAGCGCGAGGTGGTCACTGACACATTTAGCGGGTCAGGGACACAAAAGGCGCTGCCTACCAGGCCTCCAGTGGAGCATGAAGCCACCAGGGGAGTGTAACAGGAGAGCCCTGGAGCCTCGATACAGGCCGCCCACTAACCAACCTGCAAACAGCCTGAAAGGCAGCGGGATGACAAAGGCCACAGGTTGCTGAGACCTGCCCCTGCTGCCAGGTGCCAGGACGCCAACAAAGGAAGCTAGAGAGACCTCAGTAAAGTACCCGCAGTCTGATTCTGCTTTTGATCTGCACCAGTAGAAATCCTATCTTATGAGAGGAGGAGGAGAGGCAGAGGCAGATAAAAGATCTGCACACTGTACGAATAACTCCAAATAGATTTAACCGTAACGGTGTATATTATTTATAGAGACAGAGAGAGATAACCAAGTAAGGTCACCTAACAATGCCAGACAAAGATTCCTGTGCAATCAAAACATTCCTGTGTTTAATTCAATTTATTAGAAGTAATCAGTGGAGTTTGCGGATCCTTTGTCTGACTTCAGCTTCCACACAAGAGTCTAGGATGAGACACGTGCATTTCTTGAGATGCATTCCTACAAACTGAATTGTAACTTAACACACACACACACACACACACACACACACACACACACACACACACACACACACACACACACACACACACACACACACACACACTAGATCATAGATACATAACAACAGTTTTTCTTCCACTCGACAGCAGCAGAATATTAGAATGGCGTTGTAAAAAGTTACTTTAGTAAATGTTATCTCAGATGATAAACTTTAACCCTGACAATAATGGAAGTCAGGGGGTGACAAAGTAGCCCACCCACTCATGTACAGACAAAGGTTCCTATTTTTAATTTCCTATCATTTACCTTTGCATCCTTTGACCTGACTATAATGCAGCAACTAAGATACATACTTCTGCTAATCATCAGGCAACAGTATTTTTTCGTACATTCATTACAGAAAGGATGGAGGAGGTTATGTCCCCCCCCCGTGTCCCTTTGTTTTTTGTTTGGCTTGTTTGTTAGTTAGAATAATTATGCAAAACACTACTGGACAGCTTTCTACAGACCTTGGAAGGATGTGGTATGGGTCAGGCAAGAACCCATTCAATGTATGTGCTGATGAATCATTGATGAATCATTTTTCACTTTCTTCATTGAGATATGGGGCATTTTTTGATTTTTCCCAGATTTCCCAGGGAATGACTCCCTATGGATCTCGATGAAAAGTAATCATGGATATTTAGAGGACTGACATATCAGTGTGTGAAATTTGGTGCAGCTTAAAGTTATCGTAAAGATTTGATTTATGTCATCAGCAGGAAACTAATCACTTTGTACCTCAGGATGTAAACAACATTGACAGGATATTGTTCCTGAGCAGCCCTGACACACACAATCACACACACACACACACACACTACAGATAGATGCACTGCACACACACACCAATCACACATTTGATGGGGTCTCTGCAGAAAAGAAATCCAAACAAGAGGGTAAAAAGAGTGAATGGATGCCCTCAACCAATCAGAGCAGTGATGAGCAGCGACAGCAGAGACAAAGGAGACTAACAAAGTGTGTTGATACCTCCGCAGGGGTAAATATAGAAAGGATGCATTCCAAAACAAGAGGGGGGATGATAAAGAAACCTGACTTATCAGAGCGGATACAAACTCGTGCACTTCACTGACCCAAGCAATAATAAATTGTACGTCAATCTTGTTTTCACTGGTTTTCCCCAGATACCAGCTTGCTATTGATGATGATGGCACAATGAAAACACACATTATCTATGAGCTCTGTTCTTAAACTTCAATGTTTAGTTTTCAGCTTGACTGCACATTTGTCTTTAATCACTGTTGACCATCAGTATATTCCCTTGAGAAAATAAAGCCATGAAATTGTCGGAACTAAATGAAAATAAACGGGTGTGTGTGTGTGTGTGTGTATATGTTGACCAATAAAATAATCCTTAATCAGTGTACACATTGTCCTTCCTTGTCCTCACTTAATGCATGTGTATAAAAGCTGCCTGCAATGTTTTGGCTGCAGAAGTAAAAAATATCAGCTGTCTAGACGTGGAGGCATTAAAAACATCCATCCTCTGAATGGGCACAATAAGACACATTACACAGTCACTGAAGGTTCCCGAGAAGCCAGGTTTACAGCCAGCACAGAAGAAAAAGGAAAAACTGGGTTAAAAGGGAAAACACCACACACTGAGACAAACAAAAGACTTTCAAAGAAACCCCATTCAAGATATAATGGGGAGAAATTCAAAGCATATAATTCAAACTTGTACCTTTATACTCAGGTAGTTGTCACAACTCCGGGACTTGGCTCTGGAGTGCATTTTGCCCAGTGACAGCATTTAGAAACCCAGAGAGAAGAAATCCAAAACTTCAATAAATAAGTAAGTGTCATCAACTCCAAGCGCTATAATCCAGTGTATGATCCACGCAGTAAGTGCTGCTGTAAGTCATCGCTGTGCATATCAACAGGTCCCCCTCTCTCTCAGTGTGCTGTGGTGTTGGCAGCTGGAGCAGACTAAACTCCCGTCGGAGCGTGAGAGAGGCAGTGCGCTGACTTCCCCGTCACTCATCCTCCCTCCCTCTCTCCCTCCCTCCCTCCCTCAGTCCCTCTCTCTGGCATAACCTCCCCCGCCCTGTTGCTGCTGTGCTACTGAAGCCTCTTCCAGCTGGATAAATGCAAACTGCTGCAACTTCAGGCTCATCATTCAGAAAAAAACACACACACACACACACACACACACACACTACCTGACCTGCACACCCCCACCGCCCCGAGCCCCCAACACTCCACCCAGCAGGGGTCGGACTCTGACTAAATCCTCTCTGCCCCCCCTGACCCCTTGCACCCCTACCTCCACCGGCAGCTCCCCTCCACCCCCTCCTGCCACAATGGTCCCTCTTTGTCCCGGCAATACAAATGGACTAGGGTTTCAGCTTATTCTGCTGCTTTTCAAAAGGAAAAAGAAAGAAAGACATCAGCACAGGACTGGCGGCTCAGGTCGCTCGCCACAATGGCGTCCCCCCTTAAATATTGTCAGGGGAATATCCAAACCTGTCACTGGCACTTACAAACCACTGACATATGTGGGACATCCTCCTGTTTCAGAAGACAGATAGCACATCTTTAAAACACATCAAAACTGTAAATTGCTCTTTTCATTTGAGGACATCTTAGAATAAACTCAGTTGTGACATTCCTTGATGGTACATTTACTTAGTTACTATGCTTATATAAATTTAACATTAGACCCCGCCTCCTGCAGCAGCAGCAGCATCACTGCTGAAGAAACACCTGAGAATTATTTGGAAAAGGCCTCCACAACATTTTAAAAGTTGAAAAGTTCATGTGGTACTTTTACTCAAGAGCATTTTTGTTTACATGTGCTTTTACTGAAGGGAAATGTTTGAGTACTTCCTCCACCACTGGTGAGGCATCACACGAAAACACTCACTGAGACACAAAAACACAAGAAGAGGGGTGAGCGTGATTTCACCGCTGGAACGCAGCGTTTTCTGCGAGAAAGCAGGCTTTGTGTGAGAATGGGAAGATCACGTTAAGCTGGCTCCCGTAGACAGAGGAGGTAGTGAGGGCGGTTAATTAGGTTGGTTTATATTTAGAGAGAGGCACTGGACTCTTGTCAGGACGCCATTAGAGCCGCACATCACAATGATACAACAGAGACAAGAAGACACACTGTCACCGGCTGCAGTCACACAACACACAGTGGCTCGCACAACTCAAACGCACTGTAGTTAGCGATATGTTGACAGAAGGCACTGGGGGAGATACACACTTTGATGTCGCACATTTCTGGGCAGCACAAAGAAGCCGAGGCATTACTGTAAACTGAGAAGTGACAAGGTAAATCACTGACTGCGTGTGTCGTTATATACACAGTGGATCTAGATTTAGTCTTATGTATATATCTACTGTATAATCTGCTGTATAAACAGACACACACATACCACACATGTGCACAATGCAAATATACACTCCTCCTCCTCCTCCTCCTCCTCTCCCTGCAGCTCATGATGTTTGTGCAGGGGTTGACCCTATAATTTCTGCTGCCTTTTTCCACTAGGCTGGTTTCACTGTTGGTGAGGGCCGATTTTTTTCTCTCTTTTATGTCTCTTCCATCCCCCACATTTTTTTGTCTTCTTTTTTCCTTCCTTTTAATTCTTACTTATCAAATTGGGTTGAAATCGCTGCACATGAGAATCAGAGCGGGTCATGTTGGGGCACCGCAGTCAACAAAGATCCCAGGTCGGCACGCGTCCAAGATGCAGATGCGGCGGCCAAAGTGAGAGAGCCGGATGCCTGCTGTTTAGTCCTTCCTGTGTAAATTTGACCAGTGAAGTGCAGCCAGGACCCTCAAGGCCACATGGTGACTAGTTATATTTTTAAACTTTAAGAAGATGTTTTTTTAAGAATCGTGGGGTCACTTTATGTATTTAATTCCCAAGTTGATAGTAGAGAGATGACAGGAAATGAGGGGGAATGACAGGCAGCAGAGAAGCTCTCATACTGGGAACATTGTGGTTCGGCGGCTTAACCCCTTAACCGCTGGGGCAGCCGGATCTTGGACTAAATTTAACTTCTCTACAAAATCTTAAACTGTGCAAATCTGTGTGAGATTATCTAATTGTCTAATTAATAAAAAGCTTCCTTGTGTGAAACTTGTTTTCCCCTGTAGCCACAGCATTAATGCTCTGTCTACAGTTGTAGGTGTTTATAATAGGACTATTTTGTAAATCCACCAAATTAAAGACTTATCTCACATACTGTATACCACCATGCTCTAGTAATACATAGATAAAACATTGTTAACACCATATACAGAATGTCATCTTAAATAATGGAAATGAGGGATGGGACTATTTCTAGATCTATTTTATATAAGACAATATTTTAGAACATACACTCTCTTAAAGATGTTAACAAAGATTGACAATGTTTCAAATAGTGAACACAGACTCTCTCTAATTTGGCCTTATTAAGAAATGTAAACATTCCGTTCCTCTGTGGCCACTAGAGGTGACTTCAGTGTGTTTGTGGAGTTGATGATTTAGATCAGGAGCATAACCTGCTGCACTGAGATACACAGGAAACAGACAGATCAAGACAGAGGTGAAGCTCTGCACAGTACAACATCAGCACCATTTACAATAATATGTTTGTACAACTGCGAGAATGAAACCTTTCCTGTTGTTTTTCCACGAGTAACCACAAAGTTTAAAATAGCCTCATTTACGCAGGCTTCTGGTAAACAATATTTATGTGATGTGAAAAAACAGATAGGCCGGTCCCAGGGGTGGCACACGATCTGATAAATCTATCAAGGGAACAAATTAGTCAGATGACGGGAGAGCTGCAGTCTCATCATTTTTCAACGTCACATCTGACTACAGATGAAAAATATGAGGCAGATTTAGGAGGGGAGGTAGGACACAGTAGTTGTTTGGATAAAGATTTTTGGAGATTTGTATTTCGCAAACGCACACGCACACGCACACGCACACACACACGTTAAACCAAACTTAATCCAGGACACGAAGGAATGATCAGAGGAACTAATAATAATAAAAACGAAATACTTGTATAGCACTGATCTAAATAAGGTTACAAAGTGCTTCACAAAATCCATGGCAAATGAATGAACTCAAATAAAAGGTATTCAATTCAGTTCAATTTTAAATGCCATATTATAACATATTAAAGTCAAGACCTTATTATTTATAGAGAAACCCAACAGTTCCCACAATGAGCGAGCACTTTGGCGACTGGAGAGGAAAGAACTCCCTCATTAACTGGAAGGTACATCAACTGTACTTTGAAGCGCAGTCTCTGTTGTTATATAGATGGGTGGTCATTTGTGAGGAACTGAAACAAACACACACACACACACACACACACACACACACACACACACACACACACACACACACACACACACACACACACACACACACACACACACACACACACACACACACACACACACACACACACACACACACACACACACACCAAACTGAGGAATGTGACACCTTGGTACTAACCTCACTTCGTACCAACCTCACAGTGCCACACAGGCCACCCAGCAGCAGTTGTTATGAAAACTTTAAATTTCACCCCTTTACAACAGTTGCGGTAACACATTGTCTATAACCAAAGTATTGCCCAGTCATTTGAATATAAACACATCTTCCCAGCAACAAAATGTTTGCCAGATCCTTGTACATTAAAAAAAAAAAGAAGCAAATGTTGCAGGAGCATTACTTTGCTACAACTCAGGAAATCCATACTAACTAGGGCTGCAAGGTGCAATTATCTTGATCATCAATTAAAATGAATATTGAATATTTTTTTGACAAAGTGACATTTTCATATGAGCAATTTTATCTGACCAAAACCAGAAAACTCCAAAAAGACTCCATGTACTGTGATGTTAGACGAATAAAGGCAATTCTCAAATGTGAGAACTTGACACAATCAAATGTTTTGCTTGTAAAAATGCTGTTCCATGAGTTGCTGCTCAATTTTCTTTCAATCAACTACGTAATTACTTGCTTAACTGTTGCAGTATAGATCCTCACTCAACTTCACCATTTGAGATACGGAGGTCGTTGACTAACAAGCGTCTCCACCAACTCTCAGTGCGTTAGTGGGGACAATCCTAAAGGAAGGTAAGCATGAATCAGCATTACAGATACTTTATACTCACAGTTCAGTCTTGGATGTTATGGACAGGGAGGCTGAGTCCATGAAGAGGACAGAGTGAAGTGAGTCATCGCCCTCCGTCTGTCCACCTCACACGGACCTGAGAGTTCACATCACATCACCATCCGGACTCACACAGGCAGCCTGAGCCACTGCCCCCACTGCCCCCACTGCCCCTTCCCAAACAGTCCCAGCAGATAAAGACGGTCTGACCGGACCGTTCCTCCTCTCACAGACAGACTCTGCGGTGCTTCTGCACACGTCAGCCTCCGGGATTTTGATTGATTGCCTCGCAACACAAATGCGCACAGCTACACAAACCCGCTCATACTGTACCCAGCCCCCGAGTCTCCCACTGCCGCTGCACTTAGACTGAGAACTGACTCTGTATGGAGATATGCAAACGCTGCACTGACACGTTTCAAAAAGAGCAACGCATCTTAAATCAAATGTTCAGCACAGTCACACTCTTCCTCTGATGTCTTTGTCAGGAATGACATTTTACCCCCCGACTACATATGCAGGGTGGTGCAGCTGTTCCGACCAACAGCCCCTCGGTGTTCATGCTCTTTACTGCAGGGGAAGGCCCAGGAAGAGCGCGCCACCTGTCATAGCCCCCTAATGCACCTTAGCCCCCTGCCGTGTGGACGTCTCACTCCAACACAAAAGCCACTGTTTTCTCTGGGCACACGAGCACAGGTGGCTGGAGGAGGCAAGGTCGAGTTACAGCGCTGGCTCTCACAGCTCAGATCATCAAGGAGTCAGGGAGAGGACACGCTCAGTCTGACCAAGAACACATATTATACCACAGTATGAACAGTGATCGTTCAGTCAATACGATGTAAGACTTTGCAATAAAGGGTTTAGAAATAATGATTTTAATAAGTAATCCCTGTATAGTAATGGGGCTTTCTCCCCTTACAGTCTAAAGTAATCAAACTTGATCTGTGCTGCAGGGGAGAAGAAATAGGGCATGAAAACATATTGAACGCACTGATGCTGGATTTTAGTATTCCTGCACAGACATGCCTGGGTATCCATGCGCCCATAAATCAGTTTCGACAAGAACTTAAACTGTACATTGACTTCAAACAGAAGCCTGACTTAATATATGTCGTATGGAAATTTGACTCAACGACCCAACCCTGTGTTCAAATTTGAAAATCAGCACTCACCTCGCTCTGCTGTGCTGCTCTAGAGTCTCCAACAACACATGGAGGAGTCGCTGGCTCTCTGGGCTCTGAGGGGCTGACAGCTGTCTAACCAGAGGAGAGGACCGGCCCCTATAAGTCCTGCAGGAACCTGACATGTTCCATCAAACACACTGCTTTGTTGACTGGGGGAGAATCACAATATTAAGGCTAGCCAGGCAGAAAGTATCCCAGCCCCCCCAGGCATCCCAATTCCTCGGCGGGGCGTTACCCAGTCGTTTTATCTGCACCCATCTCCCTCCAGAGTGTGTGTGTGTGTGTGTGTGTGTGTGTGTGTGTGAGCACTGTGAGGGGAAACCAAGAGCAGCGCAACTCAACTGACCTGTCATGTCAACTCAGTCTAGACAACTGCACTTTACCTGAGCTTTCTGATTCCTGATTGTGCTATTAATGAGTGCAAAGGTTTTGGTTGAATGCTACTAATTTTCTAAAATTCAAAAATGTCCTGCTAATTAAAATGACTCTAATCATCGGTAGCCTTCTATTCTTCAGTCAGAGCTAAAAACAAAGGATTAAAGATAAATGTGGCCATAAAGACATCAAGCGCAGCTCACATATTGATCTAGGGACAATGCAGGGGCTGTTGGAGTGCAAACTGCCTCTAGTAGCACTGATGGCCCCAGATGTCAGCCTGCATTGTTATATGGATTACTCCAGCCACTCGGCAAACACCTCCAGGTGTGCATTCCACACCAGGAAGGGGAAAAGGTGGGAGCCACTCCTCTGAATCAATAAAGGAGTTAAAAAAAAACCGCAAACTTTTCTCTCTCTCATGAACTGAGCGTGCCCAAGCAGAGGGAGACACTGCTGGAGTGAATCAAGAGAAACTTGCGTGCTCTTAAAGAAAACAACAAGAACAGCGTAATGTGCTCACCTTTACAGAGGCGGAGTCAGCACACGAGCAGCGAGCGGCAGTTTATGTGGTCTAAGGAGAAGGCAAGTGCGACGGGAGGCTAATCTCTGGTCTGAGCTGTACACCTGGTCTCCTCCGGGTCTTTAATCTTTGGAGGAAGGAGCAGAAATTAGAGGCCCCTCAGTCTCCCATGTCCCTCACTTTGCACTGAACTACCCTGGGCGTATAAACATTCACCGCAAATGAATCACAGGCGGTCACAGCTGGAGCATTGTGACGCAAGGCGGGCTGAAGAGTTCGGGCGGATTACGGTATAGACAGCGCGAAATGATATACAGCATTAGTGCCTGTCTGACATCATGATTCACGAGGGCGAGAGGATGAATAGAAGTAAACATGTCTGCTACCTCTCTGATATTTATTCTTTTTGCCGCAGGAAGACAACTCCTGTAGATACAATTATTTAATGGTACAATTCTTTTTCAGATCATAAAACCAAACACTGGGTGGTAACAGCTCCTATACCTGAGGTGCAATTTTCTTTTTTCATATCCCTGTGAACTGAACACCGTTGGGTTCTTTGGCACCTAGTCTTTAGCAATTGTCATTTTTCGAAAATATATGAAATAAAGGAAATAAGCTGTGTTTATGAGTGAAAATAGCTGTGACTCTTCTTTACTAACAGGCAGTTTGACTGACTAACAGCTTGTTGATTTCTTTCCAAAAAAAAAAAATCAAAGAACATACCACAGCCTCATTTCCAGTAAACCTATGGACCTGAGACACACTGATAAACATCACGGAACTCATTACAGACTCTACGCACTGTCCCTGCACCTCATAATTTGAACGAAAAAAATGCATAACTAAGTATAGAGAGAGAGAGAGAGAGAGAGAGAGAGAGAGAGAGAGAGAGAGAGAGAGAGAGAGAGAGAGAGAGAGAGAGAGAAGGAGGGAGAGAAAGGGGGAGAGAACGATAGGGAGGGCGAGGTGTTTCCTGTTTCCATAGCTCTAATTATACCCGTCTCTGGAGGATAGGGCCTATCAGGAAGAGGAACTCCTCAATGGCAAAATGCAGAGTTTCTGAAACTTCCTATATACGTAGGTTTCTGTTTTTTGTTGAGTGGTGGAAGAAAAGTAAAAGTGGTGATGCAACAATTTAAACATATACTCCTTTCCAAGAAAAAGCAGTGTATTCAAAATCCTACACAAGTATGATACAGTACTATCAGCAAAATATGCTTGACGTACCAAAAGTAAATGTGCCTTGATGGAGAAGTGTTAAACATTTACTACACCATTACTTGTTTATGTATTTATGACTTCAGTTGGTTGAGGTTGAGATCAAATTGTAATTACGCTACTATTAAACTAACCCAATATCACGAAGAAATGTATAATTATGTTCAATATAAATATGTTCTTTACGAAATAAGTGGAAAAATCGGACAGACAGAGTGGAGTAATAACACCATATTCAAGTAGTTTTTATTTTAACTAAATATATTTGAAAATGCCAGAGAAAGAAGAGCCTGCAGCTCAAAACTAGGAACAAGAAATGAGACATGTTGCTGTATTAAAATTAAGAAAAATTCAACATTGCTTTCTTCTCGTTGCATTGTCCGACTTTTCACTTTTATCAGAGGAGATAAGATAATGAACTCAAATAACACTAGACTGGCACTCACTTCTGCCAAAAGTCCCCTAAAATTCACTCAAGCTGCATCAAATTGCAAACAGATAGATATCAGTCCGTGAACAATGTCTGTTTGTTTGTAAATCAAGGTCCTTGAATTATTTACTGGGAAATTGGGGCAAATGTTCAAAAAACAACCATCGCAATTTGTTGAAGAAAGAGAAAAATAAAATTCCTGGATCTGCCCCCTTAATCGAATCTGCTCGAAAAGTTAATGGGTTCCTTCTTGGCTCATACTGCTCCCTTCCAAGTTTCAATCAAATCTGTTCATTTGATCATAATCCTGCTAAAAGACAAACGGCAACAAAAACCGAATCTCCTTGTATGAAGTTTCTTATACTGCAAAGTAACAGCTAGTCTGGTTGTCACATAAATGTATTGAGCTGCTTTATTATATTAAAGAAACAGTGCATGTCTATGTTTATTACACTGGTGTGGTATTGCACCAACTGTTGCTGTATTTGTCTCCTGCTTCCATCTGCTTTCATATAAACGAAACACTCGCTGTGTCTGTGACCTGTCAGGGTCATGATTGCTTCCTGTTTAGAGATGCAGTGGAGATAGACCCTTGAAATGATGTGGCTTTTGAAAGATGTTGAGTCGAGGGGCAAAAAACGTTTGTAGCTCACAGAGACACTTCCTGGACACAAATACAGTTACAAGTGGGACGTCCACTCGTCTGAAAAAAAAAAACTGGGTTGACTGCGTCTCGAAACAGATTGCACACTGCCCTCCTCTAGTGGCCGACGCACAGACATATAAAAACCTAGCTGTCCTGCCGAACACAAGAGAACTAATCCACCCGGCAGACATTAACAGGAGACTGGGAGACTGTCTGTCTGCTGTATTTCACACTGCATTAGGGAAAACAACAAACGCTACACACAACAATAGTAGAGTAAGTTCCCATAAAGTTTATGTGCCTGTAAACGGAGGCCACGGAGAGGAATATTAATAATCACTTTGACAGGCCTGGTTTGTAATCAGCCTTAGCTTCATTCATTAGTATGCAGAGAGGAGAACAAGCTGTGTGGTGGTAGAGGGGGGTGTTGGAGACAGAAAGAGATGGAGAGAGGGAGAAAAGAAGAGCGATCGGAGCAGCCTTCATCCAGCGGCACCTCTCACATTGCCAGGCAACCCCGACACCAGACAGAGAATGTGTACAGTGCAGTCTGCAGGCTGCCTCTGCTTACTCTCACCAATTCAGATAATGATTTACAAACAGTGTAAAAAGCTAAAGGACGTTGTAGATTACAACACTTTCAACGGCACTCGTTAGATCTGGAGGACGTTTGAGCTCGAACAAGCACAGGACGGTTTCTAAAGAGTCTTCATAAATTACATTATCGGCCTTTACACCTCTACCTGAGTGTCCACCTCGAAACAAACAGATCTTTTCAAATAGTTGTTTTGCATTTTTGCATGAGAATGTAGGATTGATGATAAACACTAACATAGTCAATTACTTTCTGATTTTGGTGTAAAACACATTGTGTTTACATACTGATATTGTCATTATTACTTTCTTTCCCTCTGCACTGACACTGACCCCATGAACATGAACATAATGTTCACACCAGCGACCACTTGCACATCTTCTGCACAATCTGTAACATATTGCACATATTTTCATATTGAAGGTATTTTTTGGATATTTTTACCTCCTCCAAGGAGCTTATGTTCTCACCAATCCACTTTCTATAACATTTCAAGATAGGGCCTTTTTTAACATTTTCATTGATTCTCGAAAAATAATGAATGGATCTTGATTTTTTAAAAATCTGGCATGTTTAGGACTGATACCTATGAGTGTGTAATTTGATGAGGCTTGATTGAATTTAAGTTCGATACATCGAATCTCATTGTATAGTTTTGTGCTTTAGTACTTGCATCTTAATTTGCTTCATCGTTCCTACTCATGTATATTGTTATGTTTGTTATGCACCAAAAAAAAGCTAATTCCTTGTATGTTGACAAAACCTACTTTGAACTTAATCTACAACTATTTGAAAAAAGAAAACTTTACATTCTAGTTACGATTAATATCTTAATATATTTCTTAAGATTTATAAACCAAATGATTTACTGAGAAAATAAATGAATAGATGAATGGATGATGAAAATATGAATTAATGGCAGTCGGGAAATAATCTGACGCAAGGTGCTATAGAAGCAGGGAATTACATCCAGCAGCAAAACATCTGGGCATACTGAGGTCTTCATTGTCGCAGAGGGAGATTTGGCTCCACAGTCAGAGCAGATTCCAGATAGAAACATACACACAACTGATATGACAAGAAGAAATTACCATTAATTGATTGAGTATATAACAATTGTCTGTTTTCTTTCCTCCCGCCTCTCATTTACCATGCGGTCGATCTGGTCCTGCCTATATTTGTCCAACTATATGGGGCTTCAACACGTCAGAGAGGAGGACTCCTGTCAACTTATTGAACCATGACTCAAATGAGAGCGGAGAGAACAGTCTTCCTCTTTTGTGTCAGATGGGAGAGAGTCAGAATTAGTGAACCATTTTCCCTCCAGATTCAACTCTGCTCAGCTTAGGGCTTAATCAAGTGGAAATCGGGAATAGGGGGCTGTGGGGGTGGCCGGGGTTGGGGTGCAGGGTAGAATGGAGCAATTGTTCAGATAAAGGCCTCATGTTGAGCCCACTTTGATGTGTGCTCTGGGGGGATATGCTGGGGTTTTACAGTAGCATTTCACACCAGTACTTTTGCACAAGACAACTGGATATAAAAAAGTGCAGAATCAAATAAATCAAGGCTCAAACTTTACTTATCAGTTCTTTTTTTTTTAAGTTAGGAATGTTAAAATAATAATAACATAGACTTTTTTTTTTTTTTTTACTCAATAGATAAGGGGAATAACATCAAAATACCAGAGGTCCAGTGTCACGTCTTGGGCGATTTAATATTCTGTCTGCTTCACTCACATGGACACAACAATCGTTTCAATATTCTGGTGGGATTCCCCTCTGTTTGCCCCACGCCTATACAAGCAGCAGACAGGCTCCCACTGACCTATTATGTTGCAGGGCCTTTCTCATGCATGTGTTGAATGAAAGCCAGCGTATCGATGGTCTGAGGATAATCACGTTTTCCCGAGACAGGCTTAGAGCTGCACTAAATAAGCCGCACAGGGGGAAGGAGGGAAAGAAATGGTGGCTGGGGCAAAAACTGTTGTATGTTGAGACGAAAAAGCTGCAGTTTCCCCAGAAGGTTTCCGCACGCAGAACTGAAAAGTACCGAGGGAAGCAGAAGGGAATGGATTGTTGAGCTGATGCGTAAAAAGGAGGGAGAGCTAAAGCTGAGTTTGGACTCCTTACCTCTGTGTTTGCTCCTTCAGCAGCAGGTGCACTCGGGACATTTCGGTGATGCTGCGGGTTCCTGTGTCCACAAACCGTTTCCTCTCCGCCTGTTGACACCGAGGGAGTTCTCCAGTGACGCCTCCATGGCAGAACTTTCTTTGCAAGTTTGTGCGTAAAAGGCGCACAGACGTAAACCGCCCCCCAAAAACCGACCCTGCTTCCCGGCCTGGCGTCTGCGGCACTAGCTCTATCACTTCGTGTGGAAGTTGGTGGTTGTCAGTTGTTTAGACCAGTTTTCTCCGGGGGCGCACAAAGTGGATATTTGCATTAGGCCGACCCCTCCCCTCGCCTTTCATAGCTGCTATTGTTTGTCTCAGTCGGGGCTCGGATTCAGTCCTTCCCTAAATCCCTGACGACCGGAGCAGGGAATGCTGCTGCTGCTGCTGCTGCTGCTTTCTCCTCCTTCTCCTTTTCCAACTCAGCTGCCAATTAACAACACAGAAACTATTACACCGACACTTTTATCTATGTGCAACCCAGTAAATCCAGCATGTGCAGTGGAGCAGGATTGGCTCACACACTGTGGCTTTACTTGTGCACCAAGTTTCTTTGAAAAATGACAGGTAGGTCTGCACACATGGTCACGTGATGCAGGCATGCCCAGTGAGGTGACAGGCTCAGGTTTGACCCTTGCAGAGGGAAAGACCAGAACATGCTGTGATGGTTGAACTTGTCAGTTCAGTCATAGGCACAATATTCTAATCCCAGCGGAAGTTGTTTTTTTCCTATAAAGCTTAAAAGCCAAGTTTGCTTAATGTAGTATTTACAAATCTTTGACAACTCTTGGGGAAAAAAATTGCTAATAAAATGATTTAGGTTTCAAAGTTCAGCAGTTGAGAAATAATCTCATCACATCCATCCATCCATCCATCCAAGTACTTTAAGAGCTCAGGAGAAGAAAAACAAAAATAAATCTGAATGAGGTGAGATCGTCATTTTGTCCATTCATAACCAGATAACAGAAAACAGCATGTTGTAGTGTGTTGTTGGGTGATCAGACGCTGTGTAATCTAGTACAGATATAGGCTGGGTATGTATACTCTCTTTCAGTGTTGCCACGTTTATACTCATTTTATGATTTCAACATATCTAAGACTGGGCAGTGATCCTGTTGAATCTTATAGTATCTCAATAAACCTTGTTGGCACTAAAGTCCAACATGTTTCCCATTTTGTTCAAAATGAAGCAGTTTCATATTCCACACTATATGAGTGTAATCCAATATGAACAATAGTGATATATATACATGTGTGTGTAAATCAGCAGGTCAGCAGCACTGATCTCACAGATGTCTTTGTATCATTCACTGTTCACCTCACTGGTGACTATTTACTGCCATCTAGTGGCTGACTCAGACTGATCAGTGTCAAACAGGCGCTTAGCTTTTCAATGAAGACACAGGTGCCAAATAATGAAATACATAACGGCTGAATTCGTCAGTCTCAGAGGAGGTGCATGCAGATCAATAGATTTGTCTGTAATAAAATTAGAAACTAATAAACACACAAGGAGCAAGATGCTGCTTGCTCCAGAGTCATAGCAGGTTGGAGGCACCACCCTGTGGAGTCAGACTGTTCCCTGTTATTAATGGTAGAGGGTTGCTGCTGTTCTCTCAGAATAATGTGATGTAGCTGATGGTAATACAGAGCTTTTCAGAAGAAAAATCAGCTGTATCAAACCAACAACCACTTGCTGCTTACTCAATTCCTTGTTATAATGAACTAAAACAAAACTATGGGGAAATTATTCAGATCAAACGACCACAACATTGTTCTAATTGAATCTATTGTGTGCATAGTATAAGCCTAATTTATTCCCATGAATTTAAAATGTCAAACACTTTTCAATCAGGCTATTATTTGCTCTGGATCCACAACAAAGTATTAGTTTGAATTCATATTTAAATCTCAACAAATAACATAAGACTTAGCTGTTGATATATTTCTACCTGCACAGAGGAAGCAGACACACACACTCAATCAATTTAGCAGAAATAAACTGTAGCTGCAACAACACAAATGAACTATATAACGTTTATTAAAATATATAAAAGACAAAATACATATATGCATAATATATCCATGATGAAATATGCATATACAGTATAATAATTATACAATAAAAATGTGTTTACATATATAGATTTTTTTATACATATAGCAAGATATTTTTGCATTAAAACTGGCAGTGGTGATTTTATACTCCCTCCCTCCCCAAACAGGAAGCCCCTCAGTCCACATCCGGTCCCCCAGAGGAGGACGCCTCTGTGAAAAGCTTGAGAGCAGCAGCACCTTTTACACCTGAGATCCGTGTTTTTGGAAAGGTCTCACACAGAACAACACACCTACTCTGATATACAGTAAAGCTTCCTGGGACTTCAACCAACAGCAACAAGAGGGAAAAGGGTGTCCTTCGATCCGCTTCTTCCTGGTATTTGTGCCCTTACTGAAAACAGGTAATGATCGCAGCAGTCCCAGCGGAATATCCACAAAAAACTTCAAAGCTGTGCCACACGTATTTTTGTTATTACACAATAACTTCTGAATACATCCTTCTGGTCCTTTATCATCTGGCATCACACAGGCACCATTCCTCAGTACTCATCTGATCTCAGGATATATCTGAATAGCTTGCAAGAGAATAAAAAGATCCTGGACAGAAAGTGAGACTCTCCCGTGGGATGACGTCAAGTCCTTTAGACTGGTGTGGTCGCTTGTGGTTGGTCCTGTACAGTTTGAGTCACTGCACACTGAGGGCGGTCATGTCTGGTGGTAATGGTGGTAGTGGTGGTGGTGGTGGTGTTCGTGGTGATGGTGGTGCTCGTGGCGTTGGACCATGGGCACCACAAACCCCGGGCTCCCAGGGGGGCCAGACGCCTGCTCTCTCTCCATGCTTGGCAGCACAGGAGGTTGCTGCTGCGGCTGCGACTGAGGGGTTTTGGTCGGGGACAGGGCCTCCCTGGTTCTGGCCCTCAGGCGCTTACTGTGGCTGTATTGCAAAGGGTGCTGATGGTGGCTGGAGGGTTGGGTTTGGTGCGGTAAGTGGTACACATCCTGACCTCCGTGGCCTGCTGTAGTTTGCAGAGGGGGGTGGTAGCCATGACATTTAGTGGATTTGCCGCCACCGCTGACCCCGTTATTTCCTCCGCTTCCCTTATAGTTTCCTTTGGGCGATTTGAGGTACTGCGTGCCCCTGCTTCGAGACTCTGTGGGGTTGTAGCTATCGCTGATGACCTGTGAGCGGCGCTGGTGAACAACTTGTGGTTCTGGTTCCTGGGAGCGGGAGCGGCTCTGGCTCTGGCTTTGGCTCTGGCTCTGGGAGCTCCGTCCCTGAGGCTCCTGGGGAGGGTAGGCAGGGGTGGTGCCTGAAGGCAGAGACAGAAGGTCAGTTTGTCATTGTAATATAATCATGAAGACTTAATATTGTACATTTAGTACATTCACAACAACCAGCAGGGTATAACACACGATGAAATGACACTTACCATCAAATCTGGAGGTGTAGTTCTCTATACCAGCCAGGTCCAGGTAGTGATTCCTCCTCTCTGTGTTCTCATCCACACAGTAATGCTGACCCTCAGTGGCCGGCGCCTCATTGCTCTGCCCTTTGCTGCTGAAAATGGAAGAAATATATATATATATAAATATATATAAGTGGCCAACACTTTTACACATCTAATCCTGGGTAGGAACTGACCTGATGTATGAGGACAGTCGTTTGTCCGCTGAGCGCCCCCCCTCGTCCTGGTGACTGCGATCTAAACGGAGAAAACAAAAGATCAGAACAGCAAAAAGTGTTCAGCAACATCCAAATTTACTGACAGAGAGATTGGGTTTTTACATAAAATCCACTTTAACCATAATTGTTTGTTACATTTGCTAATTCACATAATCACTCACATATTTCAGTGAGTAGCTGATAGGTCCAAACGTACATGCAGACCATTAACAAGGCAGAACAAATCTGAAAATTTACAGAAAAATATGTGACGGTACAGGCCACTCCTGTTAATTGTTGAGTGCACTGCACAAACATCAGAACAGAGACTGTTAACCCCCACTACACTGTACTGAGAGTGGTTAGATGTGGGTTTCAGAATTAAAACTATTCCCCCAAATCTACAAATCTATGAGACATCCTGAGTCGTCACACTGCATATTTGAAACTTAAATAACTTTTAGTTGTAAATTTCAGTTTTAATCTCATTTACCTGCTCCTGTTTCTCTTCGGTGGCACCTTGGCTCTGGAGTGACGGTCAGCTTGACCCGCAGGGTCTTGCTCTTGTTGTGGCAGGAGTGATTCACTGAGGCGTCCACTACATCATAGATGGTGTGCATCAGACTGGACATGTCCTATAGCGACAGGAAGAGCACACTGTTGGTATTTGATCAATATCATCAATACAACGAGTAGTACTCTGTAGTATACACCAGGTACAACATATTCACCTCCTTTGTGACTTTCCCACTGTTGTCAAAGTCATAGAGGGTGAAGATCCATTCCTGGCGATTGTCGTCCTCCACAGAGACATCACACTCCAAGTCCTGTAGACACAAACACATGAGCTGAATATCTTTTATATCCTAACTATCTATACTATAAATGTACATTTTGGAAAACATTGAGCTGAAGACCAAACTAAGGAGTATTTCCTACAACAGGGGGCAGCAAAGTACACAAGATTCACCCCCATACTTATGATTCCATCCACTCTGATCTGAATGCTTGAGATTTATCTTCAGGTGACTTTAAAGAGGTCCTTACAAAGCAAAAATAAGCAAGATCAACAACTTAAAAATCGTATATATCCAGAGAAATATGTACGGAGAGCTGAGAGGATGGTGCTGAATTTATCAATAAAAATCCATTCAGCTGCTTTCACCTTGTGTGTGGGGGGGAGCGGAGAGAAAAGGGTGCTAGCCGAGAGCATGTCCACTATGACTTTGTATTTCTACCTTCTTCCAGGAAAAATGAGCGCAACCACTCTCAGTTACAACTTTTTGGCAGTAACATTGATTCAGATGTATCTAGTAACATGGCCATAATTGGAAAAATAAACATCTGGAATATAGGCCCTGCTGCAGGCACGGTGCAGCGCTGACACTGTGTGAAAGCCAGTGTACATTTACAAGGGAGGAGACCCCTGAGAGAGAGGCAGCGCTTTACGGTTCTATAACATCTCCCCAGCTCGCATATCCAGCAGTGATCACCAAAGGGCAGATCTAAGCACTTCTCCAAAACATCCAAGTCTAAACATTACAATCTATTTTTTCTATTTATTGGTCCCCAAATTCAATCAGGATATGGTCTGGAGCAGTGTCAACATACAGACAGATGTTCTGTGCGCGGGTGAGGGGCACACAGCGGTGGCTAGGATAGAGGTTACCCACCATGCATTTATTTTCTAAGTTCTATGTTTAAATAACTTTCACTCACCGAAACACACAACAGTTTCAACACTCCCAGCTCTGAGCGCATGACTTAGGAGAGACCTTTTCCTGACTTGAAAAATTCTGTCATGTGAAGCAAGACCGGTTCCCTGTTGAAACAACTGATCTGCACCAGCCAAGACAGCATGGATGGTATTCTTGTAGACTATAGGTCAGTTAAGTGGGGATGGCTAAGTCCAACTGGGGATCAAATCTGTGTCCCCCAATTGGAGAAAACCAGATTTTTGGGTTATGGCTAGGAGTAGGGTTAGGCAAGTGGTGGTTACACTGAGCGTTAGGGTAGGTCTCTAAGAAATGAATGCAAGCTCTAACTACTAAGGTTAAGCGGCTGGAGTGAGTGAGAGAGTTGTTCCACATTGCCTGTGCCTCATTTGGTGCTGTAATACCATGCCCAGGTCCTCAGGACTAGATAAATAGGAATAAACGCTCCCCCTTAATAATTATTGTCCCAATGCAACTGAGGTGTAATTAGAAGCACGTAAAGGAATCTCAACGTTAGTTCAATATGCACACATCTTGCAGAACAGGCCTGGAATGTTAATTTAACTCGACACACAGCTCATGTAAAACACAATCCGTCACTGCTTACATCCAGACTGATGCGTTTCTTCCCAGCGGCTTTGGAGGCATCTCTGAGTATCTCTCGCTCTCTGTCCTCTGCGTGCAGGTACTGCAGGTAGCTCTCGCAGCCCTCAGCTTTCTCCGGAGGAAGAACCACTGTCGATGCAAGAGGAAACAGTCAAGTTCTGAACAAAAGTAGTGTTTTCTCACCCGGAAAATAGGCAAATGTTTGTGTGCTTCTCTAACGCAGAAAATATCAAGGCCTCACTAAACCAAAACCTTCAATTAGAACCCCTTGTTCATGTGCTTATAAATGTGGTATTCACATACAAAATACCATTCATTCAAAAAGGAAAAAAAATGTTTTCTCTTTTTGTATTTTTGTGTCCATAATACATGTGCATCAGTGTCTCTTTTTGGCAGTATATATACTAGCCCACAAAATGTAACCGTAACATCTTGATATTGGACTTAGTGGCTTTTAACTGTTCAAACTCTGATTAGAGATGAGATTATGAGAAAGATTTTTAAATGTGCTTGTGATGTCCAGGAAATCCTTTACAGTCTTTTGTTTAGTATTGGGTATCATGTGATTGCATTTCTGATGTTAGCCTCATTGTAAATAATCACTGCACAGAGCAGTACTTTCTATGGTCCATGAAGCTTCTTTAGTTGTAATGAAAACTTAGGCAGATGACAAAACTGCTTTTTTCATCATGCAAAATTACACAATCATCCTGAAATAACATGAACTTTGTGAATGGTATAGAGATGTTGTATATACCACGTTTCATGCTGTGTTATTTATGGAGTCATACATACCAATTTCTCATACATACTAATCTTTCATACAATGTCGGATCTCTTTCCTGCACCATAAAATATTCAAGGATTGTTTTTCGCACAAAGCTTATCAACGAGTGAAAAGACATCGTTCTCCACCTACCCTCTAGGGGACAGTGTTGATCTCTGAATTGTCCTTCCTTCAGCACACCATTTGAGAACTCCTGGGACAAGGGAAGAGAGGAGAGGAGGAGGAGGAGGAGAAGGGGGGGTTGAGAGATGTAAGTGAATCTACAGTTCAGACCACAGACACAGAGAAAACAAACAGTTCCAGCTAAAGCATTTCCTACTCAGATGAGAGGGAGCGGGCTGGAGGCTCCAGCGCCGCCAAACACTTTGAACATCTGCACGCTTATTGTGTTTCACTGTCTGGGATACAGCGAGCGCAGCCGCAGCCAAGCTTTCAAGATTCCTCCAAGCCCTTCAAATGGACCTCTCGCATCCATCCAAAAAAAAAAACCTTAATGCACTTCATCATCTGAGCTCTTTCTCTCTCGCTCTCTCTAGCTGTTTATTCTCATCCTGCCTGACATGGAACCCACTGAGAAGTGTTTGATGGAAGAAGTCCAGGGTTTAGGAAAAAAGAAAAAAAGTTTTGTTGTGTTTCTCATTGAAAACTTGACTCTGAGTTTATGGTTTATGTAAAACAAACCTCACAATGAGCTCTCAGCAACATGTGTGTATTTATTTTGAATGGAGAATAATTGCCAGATGGAAATTTCCATGCAGATAGGATGGGACTGATTAAATACACAATTCCAATGCCATAAAACAAAAGTGGGGCAGAGGGGGAGGAAGGGGAAAAAGGCTCCACCGTCATATGTGAATAATCTATATCCTGCATAAAACAGAACCACAATGTATTCATAACCATCCCACACATGTGCTAATACAGAGGGTCCCCATTCACACGCACACACACACACATACACACACACAGCCATTCTTACAACTGGATTGTGGAAACAATGAAAATTAAGTGTAGCACAGGCCCTAAACCACAAGTATTTAAACAACAAATGATTCAACTTATTTACGTCATTCTCAGTCCTCTAAGCTGCTCCACACACACTTTGAAATAAAATCTCACCAGACTGAATCAAGGAGGCCCACTGAAACGAGACAAATAAAAAACAGATAGATGCTCGAAAACAAAAGAACTCCATGTACCTTCAACAGAGCGGAGGCTCAAGCGAGAGTCAGAACATCTGCATGCGTTTAGGTGAACCAACTCCCCCCCCCCTCTTCCTTCCCTCTTCCCCTCTTTCTCAGAGTAATGACAGCGCCAGGGCCTGTGGTTCTATTTAACAATCTTATACCCCGTGATTATTCCTCACTTCTGAGGATGATACCTCCAGCCTGTAATCTAGGCCTTGACCTTCACTGCTGAAGGGGGGAGCCACTTGAGTCTCAGGGTCAAGGCTCGGACACCTCCCCCTGCAAATTGGCCACCAGAGACACTGAGAGAACACAGCGAAAGAATGGGAGTCGAGCCTCGGGGAGAGGAGGAGGAGGAGGAGGAGGGGAGCGACACAGAAGAGGGGCAGGAAGTAAAACGGGAGGAATAAAGAATAAAGAATGAAGCGGAGGAAAGGGAGCACAAAGGGGGAAAGGAGGGAAGGAAACATAAGAGGAACAAAGATGGAAGGGGAGAAATGCAGATAAGGAGTGGAGGCAGAGGAGGATGCGATGTGTTTGAAAGGAGATAGGGCCTATCTATTGCTGACTTCAGTTCCTGGTGGGATGGAGGTGGGTTTGCTGGAAGGCTGCTGGGAGAGGTGCAGACAACCGGTGCCACTCCCTGGGCCCCAAACAAGCAGCAACCTTAAATCACAGAAATCTAGAGAAACGACGGGAGCGTTTGTGCGTCCCTATGCATCCTCCTTTTTTGGTTCGTGTAGCCAAGTTGTTGTTTCCCTCCTGCGCTGGATGCTTTCATCTCCCCCTCTTTGTAGCGCAGTCCCCTAATGAAGGGCAGTGTGTAAGGATGAGGGAGTTCACACAGACACTGTTACGCAGCTCAGAGGAACATCAAAAGCAACCATTGATTCTTCTCATCCTCGTTCCCATGAGGCTGCAGAGCAAGGTAGAGGCACCTCCAAATGAAAGACGGGATTCAGCCTCGACTGTAATGAAATGAAGCCAATAAACCGACTGCCAAAAGACAGCCCCGTCTCTAATTAAAATTCAGATATCAGGAGACGTCTTGCTGACTGCACGAGGAGAGAACCAGCGCTTATGTTGAACACATGGCTCCCCCCCCTCCACACACACACACCTCCATTACATCCATTTGGGAGAGCTAATGAGAGAGCAAAGCTGGGTCTGACCACAGTCTGCAAGTTTAATGTCGAAACACATGGCATCTCCATCCCCATCGCCCACGGTGTCGGGCTCAAATCTGCCCACCACATGTGTAATTAACTTAGCTCTGGCATCTAGCAGCTCTCATTCTTTCACTATCAGATCACAAACGGCTCCGGAGGCCGCCCGAATGTGTTAGCACTTTGGGGGCAAAGCATTCCTTGCTTTCCACCAGTGGCGTATACACCTGAAACCTGTCGTACATCCACATCCACGCAGTGTGTGATATTAGCTATGGGTGGGAGGGAGGTAGATGAAAACATTGCATGTGCGGGACAAACACTTCAAGCAGGCTGACAGGGAAGTGATAAGGTGTTGGATCTCCGTTGTCTTTAAAAAAAACAGTGCATTGGAAATAAGCGCTGACAGCGTTCCATGTAAACAGGCTCCGTCTCCCAGACGTCTTGACATAAGAGACAGACAGAGACGGTGTGTGATGTTTGTTCCTGTTTAATGCAGCAGTTCTGCCAAGCTTCCCTAAAGCCTCAGCCTACTGCCAGACTTTTATGTGGGATAGGGTAACCAGCAGCTTTCATTGCTCCCTACCAGGTGACATCAGACATCCCCCAGCAGTCTCTCTCTCACTCTCTGCCTGCTTACCACCCATCCTCCCACTGGAAAACACTGCACATCTTTGTTTTAACACCCCCCCACCACCACCACCACCACCACCACCACCACCACCACCCTTCTCTCTCAAGCTCAGGCCCCTAATACAGACTTCTTTTTAGTCCATTCTTCAAATCATGTGCCGCACAACAGTTTTTTTGAAAAACTGCATCTTCAAAAACAAGGGAGGCTAACATTAAGATTGTTTACACAGCTCCTCTGGCCTCAGGGTATGAAATATGGCAACTTGATCAGAAGTGTGGATGCGTATCCGAGTGCAAATATATGCTGGGGAAAAAACACAAAAACAGGATACTGTCTGGAAGCTTCCTCATGTCATTTCAAAGCTTTGTGGTTTTCCGAAATACTTCAAATAGCTTCTTTTTGTTTTTCGATAAAGCTGTAGTTAGTATAAAAAGAACTTAGCTGGTGGTTAGTAGGTGAAGCAACTGTACATTTAATTATTTCTTTTGTCCCCCCCAAAAAATCTGTTTCCCTTAAATTGTAGTGTGCAGTCCATTGTCCAAACCAGGCCAACAATCTCAGTTATTTCCTTTATTTGATGCAGAGGGGGCCTTGGGAGACGAACCGTGGCCAAACAGTGGAAGTTCTCCAGGATGTACTGTTTCTAGAAATAAAAAGTCACCTGGAACGGACACTTAAGGGACGCCACATGCAGGAAAGCCTTGATGACCAGCAGCCAACCAGCATCCCTCCTCCCACGGGCCATTAATTGGGAATGGTTGTGGGCGACGCTGATGAAAACGAGGATTGAGAAGTATCACTATAAAGAAAGGAACACCAGTACGTAAACAATCTACATACTCCTCGCCGCAGAATGAAACCGGAGAGGTAGCGGGGCCATTGAGAAATAAAAGCCCTCCATTCCGAGAGAAACCAACTTGGCCTTGACTCAAAACCAGATGTGAGCGGTCATATACTGAGGAGAGGCAGAGGGAGACGAGGGGTGGAGGGTGGGGGAAGGGGCTGAAAATATGGGGAGCTACAGGGAGAGAAGGAGGCCTGTTGCACAACTTGTCTCTTCTCCTGCAAGACAGTAAAAGAACAATATGTTGGTCTCTTGACGGCTGAACAGAAAGCCCCCTCTTCTTAAGGCCCGTCAGGCCTCGGCTTTCATTCCAGGTCAGGGTAATTATGGTGCTCAGGAGTCAACAGAGCGCACTGGCCTCACCTAGTAGTGAGCAGCAATATTAAAATAAACAGCGTTGCACATACTGCTGGATCTGAGTTACTCCGCTTATTAAAGTTCATTGTAATTACAGTAAAAACACAAGCTTAGACCATGTTTTTACTATTCAGTTTATAACCATGCGTTGCTAACATGACTGAGCCAAGGACCCTCAGTAAAGGTTTGGAGCTGTTTCAAGTTCAGCCTCAAAAATCTCCAAATTTTGAATGCTTGTCATTAGAGGACGGCTCAAATATGCCTTTGTCCACTAATCAGGGTATTTTATCTATGTATCAGTGTGCCACAACATGTCTCCCTGTGAATGGAAAGGAGATCAGAGCAGAATGCCATCCTGTTATCTGGACCGGCCCCGTGTGGCCGAGATGTCCCAGATATGGCGCTCACAGGGTGGTGGGATTCTCGCTGAGGTCAAACAGGAGGCAGAACCTCTCCCCTTGGCAGGACATGAATCAACGGGGCGAAGCCTCTTTGGTACCAGTGTAACAACAGCTGTGAGGAGAGATGAGCGTGCCTGCCTGTCTATGTAAGAGCAGCATGTAAACCACTGAAAGTCACCCGCTCCCTCTTCAATCAGGAAAGACTATCTGCTAAACTCCACACGCCCCTGCAAACCCCTCCTCGCAGCATCAGCGCTCTTTCACTTTGCTCACGACCTGCTGGACGGCATAAACAAAGATTAGCATCGCTGGCTGACCACCCTGCATCTGTCACCGGTGTTCTGTAATCAGTTCGCCTTCATTAAAGCAGGCTTTGATAGGAGTCTGATGTAATGAGCGCCCTCCCCTCAGCTGTCACACAGGCAGCTACTGTCGGGACTTGGAAACCATGTGTTTCATACCAGCGAGTGGATTCACACTCCTGAATCTGGGTTAGGCAAATGTATTAAATTATAGACGTAGCAGATCATAACACAGTTCATGTATTTGATCGGTTACTGGAAAGGGAAAAAAAACAAAGTGGTTGTCATGGTTCAGTACGTCTGAAACACCCAAAAAACTGAAGGAGGTTTTAAAACCTGATGCCACACACATTATGACAGCTCCACAGAGAGCATGTTGCTTTAATTCAGACGTAACCGAGCCTGGTGGTGTAATGCAATAGTCTCTCTGTGGATTTTTATATGACTACGCTATGTTATATGCGCTCAAAAGTATAATAAAACTGGTTCTTTTAACAGTCACAAGTGACACTGTCTGTTCCTTTTATTCTGTTTAAAAGTTTTAAAACTGGAAACACATATTTAAACACATATTTAAATCTGAAGTCGAGCAGTGTTTTCAAAGGGTGAAGCCTCCAGTATGTCACGTCTCACAGCCTCACGCTAAGGCATACAAGGAGAGTAACTAGGTTGAATAAAGGAGGCAAATAAACTCAAGTCTATTGTCTTTTAAGTCAGTTGACAAACCTGTTAGCCCGTAAAATATAGAAAACTGCACAATCTCCCAGAGCACAAGGTCCTTTTTTTGTCAAAGAAGTCAAGAGCCACACAAGATAATAACAGAAATAGTTTATGCATTAAAATAAGCTGTGTGACCTATGACCTTTGTAAAAATGGCACATCATGAACACAGTGGCCTAATTCATTTCTGCCCTTCCTGCATGTTCCTTGGCTTGGAGCAAATATTCATTATGGCCTCATGATATGGAAATTGTGCCACACTTTAGTTCATTGGCATTTTTTATTAAATGGCCGCCGGGCAGGGAAAACATGGACCTTATATTAGATTGTAAAAATTCTTGCAGTTTAAATTTTCAACTGGATTGTTCAAATAATCTTTCAAGTACACGGATCGGGAGGCAGGAGACACACAGAACGTATTTTGAACACTCACTCACACCCTTGACAAACAACAAAGAGGCGAGCGCGCAAGGTGACGGCATATCAAAGCCAGTGTGGGACAGGCGGTTAGACTCAAACAGGATGTTCCTCTGTTTCTGGCCTCCATGTGAAATTCTGTAAGCTCCCGCGCAGGCCCCTGACTCTTAAGCCGGGCCAATGGGGAGCGCGTCCAGGCTGATAAAGCTGAGGGGATTTGTTCCACATTCCACAGGCCCTTTAAACAACACAGAGGACCTTACACTGCCAGGTTGTGGGTGACGGCGAACGTCCAGCTGAGCAGCTCATCATCAGCTCATCACCTGCAGTGATCTCACATGGTTCAGTATAAATCTATTCTTCAAACTGGTTGTGCGTCAGTTACAGTCACCACTCCACCTTGTCCGGTCCTGCCGGATGACAACTGTTTCACTGTAATCTGCGAGGGCGCTCCTTTTGTGCCGCCCGCTGGAGTTCAGAGTCGGGTTTCCAGCCGTCGCTCTATTAGTGACATGTCAGTTATAATTGCTCTCACCTGTGAGATAACCACCGACACCGCTGTTTTCACTGCTCGTTTTGTTAAGCTGCGAGGGATTTGAGTCACAGGTTTGAAAACCCGGCCTGGCAGTTCATAGGGGCGCGGCTCTGTGGTTGGAGGCTTTTGGAGCTGCAGGCATTACAGTGCTCCTGTGGGTGACTGAGAAATGTAAACAAACCATGCTGGGGTAGGACAGCTGTATACCAGTGTGGAGGAGCGGCAACACACGCGAGGACTTAACACGAGTGGTTCCCGGCCATCTTTGTCTGATGTGACCGCGTGTCACCGCTACCTGTCATGTTCTGAACATGCTCGAGTCAGTGGATTACAAACAAGTCCAGTGGATATTGTTACAAGAGTTCTTTGTTAAAATTGAATTGTCTCGTAGCTTTGGTCAGTTTGTGTTTGTACATGCAATTATCTGTTTAGTTTACCAACTAATTCTTCCGTCTCTTCATTACTTTACTACATACTAGGCGAATGTTCTCATGTGCTTACGCAGGATTACTCAAAGAATACAGGACAGATTTTATTTAAATTTGTTGGAAGGATGGGTTATGGGCCAAGTAAGAGCTCATTAACTTTTAGAGTGGATGGAAAAAAAATTCTACATTTTGGGGAATTTCTCAAGAAATAATGCAGAGATCTTTATTTAAAAAAATCAGGCATGTGTAGATTCGTAATTACTGTGGATCCAGATAAGGATCTGGATGTATCTGATCTGATTACTAAAAAAAACGATTAATAATTTAATAATCTTCATTTGACATTACTACTTAACTTTCAATACATTACTTTATTACCAAATCCGCCTGTCCCCTTTAAGCAAACAAGCTAATGTTAACTACAGCAACATACACTTATCTAACTATGGCCACTGTTTTTCCATTCATTTTCACAATTTCAATAGTTAATCCATTTCAGTGTGTCAGCCATTTGTGCCTTATCAACCTTTTTTCAACTTCTCTAGTCGCTTCCTAACTAGTTGTCACCTGCTTTCAATTGCAACACACGGAGACTGGCTCAGAATTACACACATTATTAGTGCCAGTTGGCTTTTTACCTGCCTCCTTTCACATGGATATATTTTTCAATCCAATTGTAACTTCTATTTGTTACTCAAGTTAGCTGAGTTAAACCACATACCCCTCAGGCAAAAGCAAGCCCCCTGTGGTGCACAAGTACTTGCTTCTGTCTGTCTCTCTAATCCACAGTGACTCTTCGGCTGCTCACTTAAACCTGAGGCGCTGCTGCTCTTAAAAAGCTGGTGAGTTGGTGGATGAGCGGCACCCTGGCTCCCTGAACCTGTCACACATCAGGATAAGAACAGGTTCAGGGATAAAGTCAAACCTCTACAGCCCACTAGTTACTGCTCCTTTGGGTAACGGAGAGGTGCAGATCCATATGACTGACCATGATAAGAGGAGCTTATGTGGCCGTGACTAATCAGCCAGCAATGTAGCGTGGACTCTCAACACATCCATCTGGGAGGCATATTGAGCAAACAGAGATGAATGGCTGTTGTAATGTACTATTGTTGCCTTCAGTCCTCAGGGGGAACCAGGCTCACTGGTTAGAGACGGCCAAATACAGAGTTCAGTGCAGCAGGATGCAACAAATAACCAAGGTAGACAGGCGAGCACACAGACAGGGCCTCTAATAACTCATCTGCTATAGGCTCACTATTCTCCTCAACACCTGCCAAACCTCAGGTCCTAGGAGACACCACTTGTTTGCATAATTGGTACTGTTCCTCCTAACAATGAAATATTTAAGGCTTGAGGCCATCCTGCCAACATACTTTGGGGGAAAAAAATGCCTTGGCTTTGCAGACTGCTGCACAGCTTATTTTTCTGCACAAAATATTTTCAAGCTATCCAACAGAAGAAAAAAAGAGATGCTGTATTTTCAAAGTGTCTGCACTTCTTTTATCTGCCGTCTATTTCCTCAATGCTGTTGGGTAACTATCTCTGACTGACCAGTGCTGCTGTCTCCTCCATCTGGTCGGGATTGCCAGTCTCAAAGACCACAAGAATTCTTGACACTGCAAGAACCGGCTTAATTCCAAGCTGTGAAGTTCCTCACAGGCCTGGAACTGGACAGGGGGTCATCCCAGGGTCAACACCAAGTGTTTTCCTGAGGATTCCTAAAAATACCCTCCTGCTGGGCACAGGAAGCAGAGGAGCCTCTGCGATCTTCAGACGAAGAGAAGGAAGACTGGATATGTAAAATGGACCATGGCCAAAGGGCCACTGGCTGTAACGCTGTGGCACATGAGGCACAACGTCCCATGAAAAAAGAGGACAAAGTTAAAAGCTGAGGATGAACAGATGAGGTCCAATTACTGATTCATCAAAATCACGCAAAGCTCATTCATAACTCTGTTGAATAATTCTCAAAGAAAATTACAGGGCGAAAAAAATAAAAAGGATATGATGAATTACTTTTGAAATCATGGCAACAAGACAAGAATTTTAAAGCCGCATGATGCAAACCCATGAATTATAATTTTTATTTGTGACACATCACAGAACGATACCAAGCAGAAGATTTTTGAGGCCACGGCCGTTGAAACCATAACATCTGCCCTTTTTTCCTTTTGGACTGAGGCTGCCATGTGTGCACTTTAGTGACCTGACAGACTGGCTGCGTGTTTCTCAAGCACAGTTCCCCAGTGTGAAATTCTGGAACGTAATTCATCCATGGCACAAGCAGAGATCAAAAGGCTATGGTGCAGAGGGCAGCTCAGCTCAGCTCCACCTCCTTCTACAGCTCCAGAGCGCAAAGAGAGCCGCCGCTTTCACGGCCATAATTACTGCAAACCGGTGCTGTGAGGCCATGAAAGAGTCTGCACTTAAACACGAGCTGCAGTTAGCTTAGCCCGGCTGCTTGTATATTCTTATCTTATCTCAGGTATAAAGCTACAAGCCTGAAGGAGCCTCGCTCTCTATCACACACACAAGTCTGGGGGTAGTCCACTTAAAAGCACAAAGTGTGACACTTAATGTCTGATAACAGTTCTTGAAGGCGGATTTATGCTTCAAAAAGCAGAGGGTGCTGAGGTGCACTAACACTCTAAAAGCGATGAGATAATCGGGCGCAAACAGGATGGAGCGGTTCTCAAAGCTGAGCACATGGTACTGGGGGTAAAAGTTCAGATATTCTGATACACTGGCATTCTTGAAGTGATAGGATCAGTCAGCCCCTATCAACACCAAGAAGTAGGTGCTGGTGATAGATAAAGACATTGCAGCGGTACTAACGTTTTACCACCAACTCTCAAAAGCCGATTTTCTGGGATACTTCTTTCTTACTTTTCAACACAATTTGGTCCACTGTAAACCAAGACTTTTTTTTAAATGAAACTATAAGCTGTAAAGTCCCTCCACAGAGATACCATGAAATAAAATCCATATTTATAAGAGTGCGTTGTCTTCGTGAAGCCCCATGTGAGCAGATGGTGTGTCTGAAAGGTTCTCGGTAAAGCGGGGGCAGGCGTCGCGGAGAGAAACTGCTGTTTATTTGAAATGAGTCTTTAGGTAAACATGTTACATGGCACACAGGGCCAGGTCAGCTTTTGAAGTGGACGGGCTCAGGAAAGAAATGGGTGGGGGGAAGAAAAGAAGGCTGCCTTCAGAGGAAATGAGAACAGTGGCCTCTTTCAGCACTATTTCATCCTCTTCCTCCCTTTCTGTTACATATAGAAAGAGCACAAAAGGTGTTTGGGTATATAAACCAACGCAGAATGTGGGAACCGCCAGGTTCCTATTTCATCCAAACACATGCGAAGAACCCTTCTGAAACCATTTATATCCCAAATTAAATTCCCCCTGAAAAATTACCACCCATGACAAAAATAAACCACTTCCTTTTAATGGAGACCCATTGAGGGTTTTGATGACGGGAACAGGTTTGTGTAACAAAAGCGAGTTTGCAGCCATTCCCCAGCGGAGTGGAATGTGATGTGCAGAAGGAGGGCCGGGCCTGGGCTGTCTGCAGAGCCCGGATCCGAGCTTTGAAGCCGCTAGTGTGTTTCAACAGCTAACCACTTTCAGATGGTACTGTGGCGTTTTATGAGCTGAGTAATAGCGATACCTACACATGTGCAGGCTTGGGGTCCCAAAGAGGGGGAGGCTCAGCTCACAGCGGAGAGAAAAGATGCCTAGTTTCCTCAGGGGTCTGGGTTTGGGTGTGTTTGATAAATCTTGTGCTATATGCCATTCTGTATATGAAATTGTACGACAAGAAGATGGATAGTGTGTAAAGTCGGATCACCTATGAACACAGCTCTGCAATAAATTCAAAAAAATTTCCAAGGTGAGCGTGAACATCAAATGAATTTAAGGTATCGGCTCCTTGTACGGCAAAAAACACTTCCCGCTCTTTGAAACCCTTTGAAAAGAAGCAGAGTGTTTGCCTCAAACAGCAGCATCACAACAATGAGGATCGCCAGCAGCTCTGGGTACCCTACACTTTTTTTTTTTTGGAAGCCAGGGTTTGTGGTTTGTGCGGTGTTCCACTCCCCAGCCTCAAACCTAACAGGGCGTCAGGTTCAGGAATGTAGAGCAAGGATGAAGTTTCGAAGCCTTGACGGGTGACTCTGAAGGCTGTTTATAGAGAGAAAGTGAATGGAAGTGCATCACAATATGAGCAGCGTATACGAGTATCTCAAAAACATCACATCATTTTTCCACATTTTTTCTCTGGTGTTGCTGCCCCTCACTCTGCTCTGTCCTTTTGTATCCCAGGTTTTCTCACGCAAACACAAAAAGTAGACGTATTCATGTCTAAGATTTATAGCCATCAGCGCATTGTGCTGAGAGCGACTTCAGTTTCCCCCCCGAACGTGTATTGTGGAATATACAGTGTGTCAGCATCTGACCTTTGTGGAGTCCATCTCAAGTTTCCACTGGCTGAATTTATGGGATAACAAACTTGGGTCCAAAAGAGGAATCCCCTGTCCTCTTTAAGCAAACAAGCAAAACCTCAGTCTCCCTTTCAATCTGCAAATATTTAAAGAAACAAAATATTGAACAAAAATAGACCTGCAATGTCTCGTCTGATAATGTTTTAGTTCCACTTGGAATCTAAAGCATCCTCTGTCCTCTCCAGGAAGGACTCAGGATGTGAATACTCACCTAGGTTCTAATTAAAACAATGTAATCAATTTACAACGGCTGGAATGGCCGTGTATAATAACACCACCAACAACCATAACTGAAAAAATATAATATTCCCTTGGCTGCTCTAAGGTTTGCGAAATGAAGTCCACTTGGAAAAGAGCTAAAGCTTTCTAAGGGGAACAGGGGTTTATGTGGAAACATACCTTACACACTAAAATGTAATAACCTTTGAGTCTCCCGGTGTTTTACTTGGCTGGAAGAAGCACAAGATCAAACACAGACTTGGATCCAGCAGCCTTTGCCAAAAATGTCAGCGCTAAGCACTGGGCTCCAGCTTCAGGTATTTTCTTTCTCCTGGCAAGGAGCGAGAGAGAAGACATAGACCAGGGTTAACCCTCAACGGGGCTGCCCCCGAACAGCCACCAGCGCACTCATCACGCAGAGGAAGTGAGGTCTCCCTGCTGTCATCGGTGACCATGCACGTCTGGGTCATGCAGTGTCACTGAAAACCTGGCATTGGCTACATTCAGGAAGTTCACATACTTTCAAATAATTGCATTTGTGATGACTCGCTGCAAACCGGTTCTGTGAAGCTATAAGCGGATCTCTGTGAAGCACCAGAACAGATATCTCATAAATATCATAAAAAGCAGTGACAAGGAGTGAGCGACTTCAAAGTGGCAATCATGGGGCTGAGATATCTCTGAAGGAGGCAGAGCTTCTTTCCATATGTCTGCAGATAAGAGATCCATTAATGAAGGAAGGGGAGCGACTGTCATTCCTCTTCTACTTTGAACTGTTGGAGAAATTTAAATGATCATATATGCCCTCAAGGGCAGTATAACCGACAGCATGGCATATCTGCGGTTCTGGTAAAACAGCAGTTGTCAAAACGTTGTCAAAACATTGTCTCTACAACTAGAGAGCCTGTCAACAAGCACTAGCTGTGTATATCTATTAAGGCATTATGTTGCATAGCGTAAAAAATTGGGCAGCGTTTATGTTTTTTACCAGAGCCCACTGTGTTGGCACCTCTCCTGCACAGCAATGCTTGGAGCGGGTGAGGAGGTAGAGCGGGTCATCCACTAACCAGAAGGTTGGCGGTTCGATCCCAGGCTTCTCCCCCTGATGGCTGTGATGCCAGTGTGTGAGACAGGAAAGGCACAGCATGTAGTAACACTGTGTGAATGGATTATGTGACAGGTACTGCTTTGTGTGGTCGATATGACTAAAACAGCGCTACATAAATACAGTCCATTTACCATTGGATCCACTGAAATCAATGAGAGTAGATTTTTCTCTTGCAGGGCTAACATCTGTCTGAATTTGGCCGAAGAGGTTCACATAGACTGTTTCTTATTTTTGGACACCATCAGGCTGTTTCCATGTTTCCAGGCTTTTGCTGTGGTGGGCTGCTGACTGTGCCGTCATATAAACTGTACAGATATGACACTGGTATCCGTCTTCTAATTTAATTCTCAGCAAGAAAACAAACTATTTCTTTAAAGACAATGTTTAGGTTACAAAGTGTGAAATGGGCAACAGCCTCAGGTTCTCTGTGTGACCAATGTATCTGATGACTATAACTGCAAATTTGTTTAGTAAAATACACAACAGCTGCACAACATAAACCACATTATTGTATTATATTAAGGTGGCTTTAATATTTACCTATAGAAGTTATCTTGTAGGGGGGCCGTGAGTAAAATTCGAGCTGTGACTTTGAAATTAAAGATGTCGGGGGTTTAACACAGGCCCGTAGGCTAGTTAATGTTGCCCAAGGTTAATGCAGTCCGTGATTTGTGCCAAAGCCTTGTGAACCCGCGCCCTTTGCTCTCTTCACCAACACAGCAAACTGCTTCAAAGTCCCTTCACACAGTATAAATATCCTCAGAAAAATAAACATCCAATCCGCCTGCAGTGTTCTAATGTCTTTCTCCATTAGGCAGGGGCCACACAAACCACCTCTCACTCACTCACTCACTCACTCACAAACACAGGGAGAGAGAGAGGGACCCGGCCTCTGACTCACAAGCGAAGCCATGTGGTGACACACACTTCGACACTCCAACATGAAAGAATGGCTCAAACAAGCCCCTCACACAAGCGACGTGTGTTGACGGCGATCAGGTGATGATGTTTACACGGCTGTGGACAAACTGGAACCAACATGGAGGGGAACGTGGTGCGATTTGCTGGTTTCACACGTGTTAGAAGTTTACGTGGAAGGAAAGGTGAGATCAATGGTCAGCTCCTGACCAAACAATGCAGTGGACAAGGCGGATGAGGCCCTCCGTTACTCCCCTTCCCCCCACTACCTTTAAAGCCCCTCAAATATCTCTCCCCAAAAAAAAAAAACACACACACACTTAAACCCACCACTCCTCCCCCATCCTCCCCCCTCTTTTCCTACTCCCCGCCACCCTCTCTCACCCCCTTCCCACCACAGCCCCTCTCCGTGCTCCAGGATTTTGCTGTACAAACCAGGAACAGATGTCTGCCGGGGCCGTGCTGAAAGACCCCGCTGTTCTGGATGCCAGCCACATGCTTTTCATTCAGAGATGAAGGCTCACAGCTCGCCTTCTTGTGAAGCCAATTTCAAAAAAAAAAAAGGAGGGGTGGAAAAAAACAAACTCTCCAAATGCCTTCAAGTCCCTTCAAAAAGCAAGACATACCGTATACAGTATGAGCACACCTTTCTGTGTCCCCTCCGCCGTGTGTATCGCTCCCTGGTCGTGCTGCAGCGGTGACAGGCCTTTATTGTCCCTGGTGGTTGTGGTGGAGGCGGTAGAGAAAAGTCATGAGATGCTGTTGACGAGAAGATGTCTCGAAGTGCTGCACGATTACGTCCTGCCATACCCACAGCTCAAAACCAAAAAAGCAATTACCTCAGTTCTCAACTTGCGGCTGTGCACTGAAAAATAAAATGTCATTTAGGGCCACAGCCTTAAGATTACACAGATATCCCGTCGTCAGCTCCAAATCAAATACTGCCAATTCAAAATTAACACGGTGACGAGAAGATATGCCCGAATGCCCAGTGGCGAAAATGTCCAAACAAAACATCCATTTTGAGCCGGATTGCCAAATGAGGACTTTTATATAAGGGGAAACTCTTATTCACAGATTCCAAATGAAAGTTAAAAAAACATTAGCTTACAATTAGTTTAGTGAGCTGCTTGGGAACTCTGCTCTTAAACCTAATTTATTATTGCGGAGTGAGTGCTATGTAACTCTTCGTAAGTCAAAATAGATTTGCGTCTTGGAGCTCTTGGCACACTCGCTCCGCTCAGGCCAAGTCTGTGGGAAGTTTTGAGACAAAAGATGGTGCTGAAAGGCTGAATTAGGCTGTCACTATTTGGGCATCCAAGCATGTCTGTTTGAATCTCCGAAATGAAGCACTGTAGTCGTGTGCGTGTGTGTGTGAGAGGGGGTCTGGCCTGTTGATGTGTTGACGTTTCCAGAGGTGAAACACAGTGAACCTTCACGGAGCTCTTCCACTAATGAACACGGGTTTGGATAAGTACAAGGTTTGGGGGGCTTTTCTGCATTTGACATATTCAACAACTACACAGTTAGCTCCGGTTTTTTCGGAAACGAGAGGCGCAACTACACCTTGGACAAGCACTTTGATCTCACCTGTAATATCCCTACATTACACCAGGTGCCTGTCTTGTCTTGAACACCTGCACAGAGGTGTCAAAACCTGGATGACTGCAGCCAGGATGAGACGTGTCCTGCTACATCACGCTCTCTTTGTCCACTCATGCTACACTTAAAGGAGGCTATAGGATTACACACTGAGGGCAACCTGCCAGCTGAAATCCTGGATCATGGTTTGCAGCGATATCAGTAATTAAACAAGCCTTTTGCATCTTTTGATCTTTTGTTGCTAAAATGCAGCAAAGCACTGAAAGCTTGTCGGATGGAAGCTGCTACTTTGTCGAGGAGACTCATGATTTAGATTCAGAACGATGTTGGGCACGGGCTCTCTTAGCGCTTGTTTGTTGTTTTTTTTTTCTTCCCGGTTGTGCTCCATCCCTGGGCCCATCCCCCAGGACAGGGCAGGGGGGATCGAGGGGTGAGGATTCGGAGGCTCCACTGATATCAGAGCCCTTTTATAACTCACAGCTCCGCGCTTTGAAGTCGCAGCCAGACAGCTCAGGAATCCTACTCCCCCGTTTGACAATGAGGAGGGGGATGGTCAGAGCTAAACAGTGTGTTTGGCCAATCTGCTCCTATATGAAATTATAAGAAATTTCAACTGTCCCTGCAGCCGGGACAGAGCCGTGGAACCGCTGTCTGGTGAGAGCCACATGCTGAAATGCTCTGGGGAGGGGAGTAAATGTTGATCTAAAAACTTAAAATCCCCTAAATAAAATGATATTGCTACTGTTTTCTGTTTGACTTGGACTTGTTTTATCATGGTCTAAACCCCAGAGAATAATTATATCTGGAAAAGTGTCAATGTAATCCAATCCTATACCGAAGAATTAATTAACAGTATGTGGGATCAAACAGGGAAATGGTATTACTGGTTTTACAGAAGAGATTAATTATGTCTGTTAGATGGGAAACTCAACATCCCTGGGGACATAATGTGTCCTTATATTAATGTAGGTATAGGTTCATTTCAAACAGCACGAATAGAGCTGTCACTGTCTAAAAGCAGCCAGACACATATTGAGTTTACACACTAAAATGTAATAACACTGGGGTTTGTGGAATTTCACACTTAAAATCAGGACTACACCTAACCAGTATTTCCATTGTCAATTCATCTACATGGAATTTATTATTAAGATTAATCATGTGGTCCATTAAGAGTAGAGCCCGGCGAAAACAGATTTTTGGCAGACAATCATAACATTTGGGAGTAGAACATTTCCTATATCGATATATTAAAAAATATATATATTTTGAGGTTGTTATCAAACCCTTATGAAAAAGAAATGTAATTGAGGGTTGATATTTTACAGTTTGACTATATCCCTTATAATGAAAAACTGTAATTCAAGTACTAAAAAGAAATATAAAACCAGGCGATAAATCGGTCGGGCTCCAATCCAGAATCCAAAAGTAGTTACAAAATAACATTAAACTTTCCTCATGTCCCAAGTGACATGTTCAAATTACTAATTTTGTCCAAACATGAGCCCTAAACCCAGATATATTCAGTTTACTGTCACTTAAAGCAGAGAAAAGTCATCTCTCAAATGTATAGATGACAAATATTGCTCTCAGTACCAGAGCAGCATGAATGATGGTGAAAATAATGCCACAGGAGTTAATGGAAAGGCAGAAAAAACTGTTTCCATGTTACTTTCTGAAACAAAAACATGATTTTCTGTCACAATTAACCATTAAGACACATGAAGACCAACATGTGCAATAACAGATTTGACTGCATTCTGTTCTTTTCAGCTGCTGCTCGACCAATCTTGAGTTAAAGCTGGTTGGAAGGAGCTGCTTAGTTTGATGCTGATAGAATGAGCCTCTAATGACACCGTATAAATCAGGGGCATGACTTTGATAGTGGTGAGGGTGGGTCCCACCTACTAATAAGTGCCAAGCTTGTGCCTTTGGTGGTTTCCCTTCAGGGGAGTGTGAACTCAGACTCCTCTGAAGCAGAGCAGAGTTCTCTCTCAAGTCTTTTAATTTGCCACAAGTGGGCGGTTTACGATCCTGATATAATCCATAACTCCTCCACCATTACAACCACCCACCCTCACCGATCGTCAGTGCCTCGGTGTGAACTTCTCGCACTTCTCTGTCTGAGAGCTCTGCCACTCTCGTACCCCTCAAAAAACGACACGCTAATTGAAGTGATGTAATGTTATGCCACAGAGGGCTGCCCACTGGGAGCCGCACTAGAATGGGAGGCATTGAGGAAAAAGACACAGCCCTGAGTCATGATGCCAGCAGCCACAAGAGCAAACTTTTTATCCCCTCAGTCTGAGACATGACTACCTTTCCATCCAGCCTCTGAGTGTGTGTGTGTGTGTGTGTGTGTGTGTGTGTGTGTGTGTGCGTGTGTGTGTGTGTGCGTGAGTGCGTGCGTGCGTGTGTGTGTTTTTGGCCAAGCCACTTCACACACAGGGCTCATGGCTGTCATAACCCATCCAGTGATGCTGGCAGGGGAATAACCGCTGCAGTGTTGTGCCGGAGCCAGACATGACAGAAAGAACATCAGCCTACAACTGAGCAGAGACACCAGCGTGTCGTCACACATGAGCGTGAATACAGTTTGTTTCCCCTTCGAGTCAAGAAGCTCTGCGGCTCATCTTTCAGGAAAAGGTGAAGGGGGATGTAACAGCCTCAGCAAGACAACTTTGAAGTGCTTGACAGATTCATCCTATCAGCAAATAAACACACACCGACGCACACACACTCACACGTGCACACACACACGCACACACAGCCATGTCTTCATGACTTCAGAGGACATTACATTGACTTATATTGATTTCCTGGAGACTTACTCTATCTTAACCATAGTTACTACTTGCCTAACCTTTATTCTAACCTTAAGCATAAAGGGGACTTGCTTTTTGTCCCCCCACAACCACACACACACACACACACACACACACACACACACACACACACACACACACACACACACACACACACACACACACACACACACACACACACACACACACACAATGAGTTGTGTTCATGCTACTCATAAACAAACATGCATGAGCATCATCATTTACAGGCACTTTAACAAGTCTAGATTCGATCATTTAAGAAGCACAGGATAGAAAAATCATCTAAAATAATTAAAATAATTTCCTAGATTTTCATTTAGTTTCATGTTTTTCTTTGTGTTAGATTTAGTTTCCACAAAGTCTCAAAAATCGGCAAAGGAACTGTCTCATTTCATTTCCCTTTTTTGCTTGTTGTGTTAATCTGGAGGAAGAAGAAAAACAAATATGAAGAAATGGCCTGATACCTGCATGTTCTTCAGCTTGTGATCCGTCGCGTTGTACCTCTCACACTCCTCCATCCCTTTGCGCAGGAAGGCGTTCACAACAAAACTGTCTCCTGAGATATGAAGAGAAATAAAACCCATCCATCAGCCTCAAATCAAATCGATTACTTTATCACCATCTATAGACCTTCATCACAATGAATGATCGATCCTCACCTTCAGGGTTTTCTCTGCGCTTACACGCTTCAGATCCAAACCATCAGGGAACAGATGCAGAACAGACAAATGTTAGTTTTTTTTCTGAGATCACAATACAAATATTTTAAATGTGCATCGTTGAGTGCTTCCAGCCGCATCCTCTCTTACCGTGTTTGGACTGAAGTTTGCCCATGTTGAAGTCTCTCTTCCCGGGATCGATGAGGGTATACTCCGAAATCGGACGCGGATGAAACAGTCACTGGCTCAACATGGTCACATTGTGTTTGTTTGGCACGAAAAAATCTCCAACTTCATCCAGAGGCGGGTCGTTAAATCTCCTCTTCATCGAAGCATCAGTTGTCTCCGTGCAGAGAAGAGATACGTGTGTGAAACGGGGCGCAGGACACAGGATCTGTGTGTGTGAGCGTGCGCGTGTGTGTGTGTATCCGGACTTCACTTCAGTCCAACTGAACATTGACGCGCTCCGATCAGCGGCACACAGAGGAGCGTGCGTAAAGACGCGCAAAACATGGGGGGAACTTCCGGTTCAGTTTTTATGAAGAAAAATAAAACACCTGATTTATGACATTTCTGCAACCAGCTAATGAGCAATAAAACCAGTCAGAATGTGGGGAGAGGTGTGAAGGAGGCATATTTATGGAATAATAAAGTGATTCTAAATGAAATAGTTGGATTTAAGCGCACTCAAGTACAGGTTCAGTTTGAAACAGGGAATTTATGCCCATATTGTAGGTTAAACAAATGATCTTTCATGCCTATGTTTAGTTCCTATGTTACTATTTAGGTTACTATAATAACCTTGCATTAGATCCATTTCATCATTAATCTACTTAACCATAATGACGGATTTTTAGATTATTGTCTTCTCCCTGCCATGGCTACAGAAAGATTTCCCTGCTCATTAATCCAGGCAAATCAATTGTTTTTAATATTGACTTACTGCTCTGATATATTACTATTAGTATTACTATTACATTTCACAATAACCAATATTTAATTTCAAAATTACTTAAACCAATGACTTATAATAGGAAACACACCTTAACATGACTGATTTGTATCCTTCGACTATTTATACCCTTATTTTATAATGCAAACATAATAGTAATACTGTTAAATATTGCAAATTAAAGATTGAGCTGCAGACATTTTCTCCTCTAATGTTTGTATTCCTTAATGTGAGAAGCAGCTCATTTAACTGAACAAAAGACTTATCAAATAAAACAATATTCATATGTTTAAACGCATATTTGTTTGCAATTAATGTTTGTGTTGGTCAATAGTTAGTTAATCCTCCATTTTATTTCAACCTAGTCCAATGGAACCAGTATATTTTAGGCTTCCGTTACAACTGATGTTGTCATTTCATGCTTTTTTTTTAAATGTACCATTATTTTGAAAAGCACATCCATTTGTTTTCCGGTTTCATTGAGGTTGTATTTAACAATGAATACTGGTTTGGCAGCTCGTGTGTAGTTGAATGTAAAACCGCGTCCTCTGTCGGTGCAACTTTCAACTCCATTTATGGTTTTTCCAGCAGATACACATTTACCCTTAAGACACGTTCATTATTTTATTAATCATTAGTTTGCAGACGCCTTTATTTCTCAAGTTTCTCTCATTCAAACTAAACACCAACAGGTAAAGGCTTATTAGTTATTAAATTGTTAGATGGTTAATAAATCTATCTCCACATATAATCCCATAGAAACAGAATAAAAGCAACATCACTCATGCCGGATGCTTTGATTTAAAGGAATTAGTGTCCGCATCATTTCTTGTGTGTGTAGCGATAAACACTCCAGGTGCTAGTAGGTGACAACATTAAGTAACTGACTGTGTGAATGTTACACACAGACTAACGCATACTGGAGATAAAGCATGTGTTTATAAAACAGAACTGGGAAGAACAGCGTGTACTTGAACCCACCGGCGATCACAAGCTCTTCAGCAGTTTTATAGTTTGTTTCCTTTGGCAGGGTCTAACAACAGAACCTGGCTGCAGGGACCCAGGCCAACTCCTATGAATATTCATCTACTTACACAACCATTAGCTTAGTGTGAAAATATGAATGTGATGTTGCTGTTTTGTAAACACACGGCTCCTGCAGACTGTACTGGAAACCAGAACAGATGCTACTTTGATCCCTGCATTTTATCGAGGCCCAAACTGTTATTATTCGCCTGGTGCCAATAGCACACTCGCTCAGTCACATGCTGCTGTCATGTTAGAAATTACAGCCCATCTTTATTCTTTATTAGCTCTAATAGCGGAGCTCTGCCTGGAAAAAACATGAGAGAAATGTATTCTCCGTGCTCCTGGAAGAACATCTTATTTTATTTGAGAGTGGTGGGCCTACTGTACGTGTCAGTGTCCCACTTTCACAACCGTATCTTGATGAATGCGGAGAGCAGGTTTATAACTCTTCCTGTCAATTTGTCTGCCATTTGACTCCGCGCAGACACAGGAGTCTCAGATCACGCTCCATGGCTGACAGCGAGCCCCACATTTGCATTGCTCGCTGATGGCAGCTTGCTTTTGATCCCTCTCACCGTGCCTAATTAATACAATTTCCCTATGTGGCCCTGGCTCTCAGGATTCTACCTCTTCCTCACTAGGTACGGCCCTAACTCTCTCTCTGCCTCTGCTGCTCTCGCCAACATCCAGCTTTAAAATGGATGACAAACATATGGGACGCAGAAAACGTTTTGAACTCAAAGCAGAAACGACTTTTCATGCAATTTCTGACAGGATAGTTTAGACTGGGAGCGGAGAGCTGCCTTCAAAAAGGGAGACGTGCACTTGGATAAAAGTCCTGGTTTATCATCAAAGGCCGTCACGCAGATGTAGAACTGAGAAGCCCTGACAGCTTAACGTTAATGATTTCAATCTTATTTCTGCAGAGCATAGAGGACCAATACACTGGCAACAAAAATGCAGGGTGTTTCTAATACTTGTGTCAATCATGGCAGTATCTCACTTATAAATCATAGCAACTTCTATACTCAGATAAATGAGTGGTAGTTTCCATGGTCCTTGTGTGCAGCTCTGTTACGTTTCCTCTTAAAGTACCTGTAAGTCTGTGTGTAAATGAATCCCCTCCCTGTGTGAATCACCGTTGGCACATGCAGTCATATTCCATTGCTTTCAGCCCTGTACCTGAACAACAGTTGTGAGGATAAACATCAGGCTTTTGTTTTGTTTGGACTTTTCTGACATTTTCAAACAGCTTGAAACGATGATAAAAACCCCTGTAACAATAAAGCTTTTGACTTCTCTCCTCTCTCCGTCTTGATTGCCTCTTCACAGCTGCCTGCTTTTGGAGCCACTACAGTCGAAGAGAAGAAAAAAAGGCCTCCAGACAGAGCAATTATGGTTTTATTTACAATCCCCGTTTCTACAACTTGTCTTTTCTCCATCTGCCATTTTTTCTTCCCCTCTCTCTCCACTTTGTGATCATCGATCCGATTAGAGGAAAACCTCCTCGTGTGACGCATCTCCCACTGAAAACTTCATTGCCTAATGGTAATTGTGGGTGCCAAACAATTAGGCGTAAAAGATACTGTGGCATTAAAGGGATAATTCACAAACAAAACGATTAAATCATGGTTTTATGTGGAAGGGGATATCCCTTCTGGGGATTCTGTAAAACCCAGCACTTTAAAATTGATGAGTATAAATCTTTTACTTGATCTTAATGATAGCCTGCTGCCAGTCAAATCATTCTCAAAAAGATTTTCATGAAATGTGCTCAATGAACCACCCGACAGAGGTGGTTTTAAAGCTACAGAGATGTGATTACGCCAGAATAAAGTGTGAGGATAAAGATGAATTCAATGTTTGCTTTTCTTTCACATTCAGGGAACAGCCGACAGAATCCACCTTTGAAGTGGTGGAGTGCAAAAAAGAAAAGCTGTTGCCCAACAACAAACAAAGGGCACATTGTCTGAAGCCGACAGCTGACATGCAAAGCAGCAGAGCATTCACAGAATGCAAAACATGTTCATACGAACAATGGAGCCACTGATCTGCTCATGTAAACTCTGCATATGACCCATACATTTCAAAACTGGATCATGCAACTGCAATATTTGTCTTTAGGGGAAAATAGGTGGCAACAATCCCCAAACACACACTTGCAGATATTATCAACTTGAAACTCTTTCAGTCTCCAGGCAGGGGTCTGCCTCATAAAGGAACAACATGGTGTTTGATGCAAAAGTTCTCAATTTGCACACTTTCATTCTTCATTTGTGGAGGTTTTTTGGTTTTACTGGGCGAGATTGAGATAAAATTATCCTCCTGTTACATGAGACAAGCTCAAGCACATCTTCAATCAGTTTTTTTCCGTGAGCATTGTCCGGCCCTGCTCATATTGTGATTGTCATGTGCCTCATAAAATACACTGGATAAAAAACTTTCCATGTGTGAAACTACAAAAGCATCTGTGCGCCCCCAGGTGGTGGCCCAAGGGCTTTGTTAAAATCTCCAAATAGCATGCACACACACACACACACACACACACACACACACACACACACACACACACACACACACACACACACACACACACACACACACACACACACACAGTATAAACAGTGTTGTTTATTACAATGTTATATACAAAATAAAGTTGTAATATGCCTATGAGGCTGGAGTTTAAAGAGGATTTGTTGTTAACATAAATATAGAACTGAAACGAAAAACAATCAACATTTTCTTTGAACTTTGGACAAAGAGAAACGGCTCTTTTTAAAAGACATGAACAGTGTAGGAAAGACAAAGCACGGTGAACAGACAGTTAACATTATTAAACAGACAATGGTGTCCTGCACAGAAACTTTTATCCACATGAAAAAACTCAAAGGAACTTAAATCTTTCACTTTCTGTAGTTCTGATGGTTTACTGTCCACTGTGGCCTCTGACCCACCATGGAACTATTCACTTCTGTCTGACAAGCTGCTTTTTCAGTGAAATATCTCCAACAAAACCATCCGCAGACTGAGCCAATGTCCCTAAGAAACTCACTGCTACAGGCACCGGTACAGTTAAAGCATAAAAACATCAACACCTTGGAAATGTGAAAACAGTTAATTATTGGCACATAGAAATTTCAGGCATCAGGTGCTCCATGTTGAACCAAACTGTCAAACCGCCTTTACTGAAAGTGACATGAAACATTTCATGTCGCTCTTGTAAAGTACTAGCACCAACAAAATTACCTGGATAAAGACTTGTTATGTATAACATTTGTTAAATACTGTTACTCTTTAATAAATTTAACACGGTGATGCCAAATGAATGAATGCAGCTCAATAAACAGATACAAAGGTTCTAGTTTTTCTGAACTACAGACAAACAGGGCATGGGATCCTGAGCTCATGAACAATCATGTGCCAGCCTTCAGGCGATGTAATGAGTTTCAGAAACCATTGACCAGATTAGCTTTTTCCTCCATCTGTTTATCCACCGCTCGGTCCATAGCCTCTAGAAACCTCTCGAGAGTCACTGTCGGTGACTGCGGGCAAATAAAACTGCATTATAAAACAATACGACTCTGTTTCACACGAGCACTCTGTGGGAGAAAATCAAATACTTACCCTCACAAACAGTGCATGGGCCAGAAACGGTAACTTCCTGAGTGCTCTTCCGCTCAAACCTTTGCTTTTTCTGGAAATGAAAAGAAAAACAAAACGGTAGCCTCTGGCTGGTTCACTTCTCACTGTCACTTGATGTACTGAGCACAGGACAGAGATTTGGGTGCTATTGCATTAAGTGAGGTTGTACTCACAGAGCCAAGTTCCTCAGGTTCAGGCTGTGTTCAGACACCTCGCTCTTAGCAAACCCCATGGTCTCCAGCTCAAACATGGTAAACAGCTGCTGCCGGGGGTAGATGATCTGGCACTGCATACAGTATATTCACATCATAAGGCACAGACGCAAACTCACGATATTTAATCCAACGTTTTGCTTCTGCATTGTTGTTGTTTGTGACTGTTTTCTGCAGCCTGATTAAAATAAAGCTTAACAGCGCTATTTTGTGGTTATTTTCGTGAATGTCTTGTACCTGAAGCCATTACACTTCACACATGCATGGTACTTTAAACTTTGAATGAGAGGATGAGTGTGTGAGCAGAATGCACTTTGTTACAACTTTCTCAGGAGTTTGTATTTTTATACATGGATAGTATTTTGGGGATACTCATTTTAATGTATTTTGTATTTGATGTCTTCTGAATCTGAGTCGTCTTGATGTCTTGTTTTTAACATTGAACATGGATGTACATAACTTGATGGGAGCACAACATGACAAATGATGTAAACTCATTACCTTCATCAGCTCTTCGAGGCAGGAGAGGTAGATGTTGTAGATGCCCTTCTCGGACGGGGGTCCAATGTACTGCTTGATGTCAGCTCTGTCCACAAACGCCAAGTCAATCTTTTCTGTCACGTTGGAGGTCGTCAAGATCACAACGTTCGAATGTCTGAAATATGAGCCCAAAGGTCAACACAAAATAATCAATTCAAACAAAAATGGAAAGGAAAGAGACTTGAATATCATGCATATGCTTTGCTTTCTGACCGCTTGATCTGGTCCAGCTGAGTGAGGACAGAGTTGACCACTCGAATGGCGTCAGAGGGCTCGGTTCCAGCCTGGCTGGCGTTCCTTGCTGCTGTCAAACTCTCCACCTATTCACAATCAAGTAGGTTCAATAGAGGAACAGCATCAGTCACAGCAAAAACCTCCCTGGACAAGAAATAACTAACATTGTAAGACTAATCATCTTTTCTCATGCTATAAATACATAAATATCTGAGGTTCAGAATAGACCAGTTCCAGTTTCAAGATGGTTTCAAACAAGTGGATGTTTACCTCATCAATCAGAACAAACACCAGAGCGTCTTTGTCATCGATCAGTTGTTGGATCTTTTGAAACATCTTTGTGACCAGCTTGCCGCTCTGCAACAAAGACGCATGATAAACTAACAAAATATCATCAGTTTAATCAAGAAGATCCTTTGATTATTATATCATATTTAAACATTCAAAAAAAAAGTCCAGGTGTACCTCTGAGAACCACTTTGAGAATAAACTGTGGCTGTTTATCTCGACAAATTGGCCGTAAGAATACCTGCAGGGGAGAGGAGTGCATGTTAAACTGTAAAGAGCAGGTGTATTAGCGGTGGTTGAAGCAGTTTCAATAAAATGACGACCTTACCGACTTGACAGTCTGATTGACAGCTTCTGGGCAAGAGCTTTGCACAGTGACGTTTTCCCTGTGCCCGGGGGTCCTGGATACGACATAAACAAAGGGAAAAATCAATAAAATTTAGACGCCTCATCTTTGACAAGACCTCAATAAAAAGGACTGTTACAAGTTATTTACCGTGGAGCAGAACAACGCGGTTCCATGAAATCAGGTTGCTATTGACATTTTTGTCTGAGAAGTAAATTGTTGTTGTGACATAATCCAGGAGCTGAAAGAAGTGTATGAGAAAGTGTCCGTACAGTATGTATTAGAAAATCATGCAATCATTTACTTAGTCTCTCAGCTCGTACAATATACAGTTGAGTATACATCTAATTACCTGGGTTTTGACTCCACTGTCATACACCAGGCTCTCCCAAATCCCATGGAATTCAGCTGTAACAAAAACAGTGATCAAGTCATTCAAGGGAATATCGAGATAAATAGTCCGACATTATTGAATTTTAATCAGCCAAAGGTAAATGGGGTCTTTCAAGCAACACAAAAGTGAGATGAATATAAGATGCAAATTATAATATTTAAAGTGAATATAGGCCTGGTTTATCATTATTATCATAACTTTGGTGTTACATTTATGCTTTACCCCTATATATATATATATATATATATATATATATATAAAGGGTTTCCATGACACAGTAACAGGGCTGTGGTCAGGTTTCAAGCTTCACAGGGTTGTGCTTGAGACAGAAGTATTTGGTTAAAAATATTTTGTTGTAAACAATTTGTAAAGCAAGATTTTCCCAGCATGCCGTTGCATTCAACGCAGGATCCTTCAGTGTTGATCGTTACCTGCAGGCAACAGCCAGTGATTGGCTGCTGAAAGCTCTTCATCTTCTTCCAAACTGAGCGTGCTGGGTCCATCCTCATTCAGAATGAAGACGTGAACAGAGACAGAGCAGCTTGTCAGATCAAGGGGCTGAGTGAGGAAACAGAGTTGAAAAAAAATACAAGAATAAATTAACAAGTGCAAAGCATTTCTTTATTTTAAAAAGTTCTAAATAAAAAAAAAATACTGACAAGAGAACCCAAATAACAGACCTGTGTTGCCATCTCCTCGATATCAACTATAGACACAGACTCCACATGTTTCCTGAGAAAGTCTTCATCAAACTCCGTCCATCTGTAGTTTCCAAAAACTATGCTGTGGCGATTCAGTAGAGCCAGAACATGCATCTTCACCTCAGACAGTTTAGCTGTGCTGAAATATGAACAACAACAGAAACATGTGACAACATGCAAGAAAGATCTTCTGTGTAAGAATCTTACAGGACATTTTTTTACTACATTATATACAGCATATCAGTGATTCTCATTCTACCTGTCTAACAGCAAGTATGTCTTTACTGCAGTGGTAGGATCTGTGGTTTGATCAGGACAGGGTTACCCTCCTGGGGGGATCCTGATTGACCCTGACTTTAAATGGCAGGTTCAACATTTCTTCGGACACCATGATTGGTTGACCAATCGATTAGTTGTTTGAGACTAAATTCATTGGAAACAATTTAGATAACTTACGACCCCTTTGAATAATGTTAAAGCAAAATTTAAGTGACACTGTTTAACTTGGGCTTCAGGAAACAACTCTTTTCCACAACATTGGGACATTTATTTGATGAACAATCAATCATTAAATGAGTTATTAAAAGAAAATAATAATCAGACCTTTGGTTAACAAGAAAAGACAGTTTTCCTGTGGCAGATTATTAAAACCTTGTCTGAAGTTTATTTGTGAATCAATAACTTTAAATCCAATGACCACAATAGAGACCAAAACAACTGAGATCTTAAACTAGATCAAACCATCATTATAATGATTATGCATTGTGCAAACCCAGTGAAGAGGTATAACACATAATTGATCTACCTCAAGTTTTTAAAGGTGTTTAAAGGCTCAGTGTGTAGAATTTAGTGGTGAAGTTGCATGTTGCAGCTGAATACCCCTCACCTCACCCTCCCCTTCCAACATAAAAGAGAACCTGTGGAAGGCTTGTGGTGGAAATTGGTCAACGAACGAGGTTATGAGACAAGTTGTGTTTGTAAGTTTATTTGTAAAAGCTTTCTGCAGAAGGGATCACACAGGCAAGGTGGAGGTTGCAAGTGAGATATTTAAGTGTCTCTGTGTGGGACTTATAGGCTGCATCCTAAATGTGTTGGAGAGGAAATAGTATCATGTATGGTTAGGTTGTTGTGTCAGTCAGCTGAGTCTTTGAACAAAGGACAAACACAGTCCAACCACAGAGTACAGCAAAGGTCACTATAGAATTCAGGTGACCTCCGGATCAACTTCTGCAAGACATGAATAGACAATGGGCTCACATGCTAGACCGTGGGTGCACCACGAAGTTTATGTCGAGCTGTACCCTAGATGTAAATGTCTGCTGTAAGCATAAACTAAGAAGTTATTAAGTAAATGTCCATTACAGGCTTCAGTTGTAGTAAAAGCTCAAAATGTGTTTAGTTTGTCCCGTCTGGACTACTGTAAAAAAAAGAACATGGCTGCCTCCGTAGAGAAGACCCGCTCCAGATGTAAATATAAAGTATTTAGATACAAAGGGGCCATTCTAGGTTAAAGAAAACTTTATTATTATTATTTTATATCTAATTTCTGCGTATAGATCCCTTTCACCTAAATCGTACACACTGAACCTTTAAAGTGTTTGTCATTAACTGCTCTTAAAGAAGAGATTAAAACCCAAACCTTCATTCAGGAGCAATAATCTGACTTCTCTAATAATGTGGAATTTATTGTGAAAATGATATTGACTGACATGAAAATGTTTATCTCGATATAATATTTGGGCTATAGTGTCCAGCCTTAGTTATAGCAGATACTGTTAAACAGAGTAGTAGATTTATAACATCTACAGATCCATCACATGGTACCGTCCAGAGGCTCCTGGTTCAGGGTCCAGGTTAAACCAGCATCACAGACTTGTTTTGAACACCTGGGCTCACCCACCTGTCAGATCTAACATGGACCTCCACATGGATGTCTTGTTTCTGGCTCGCCACCTCCATCCTGTCCGCCTCCATCACTGTAAAACTGAAGTGACAACATCCAGAGCTTTAACAGCAGCAGCAGAAAGTTCAGACTCCAAAACTTCAGCTGAAAAACATCTGCTGAACCAAAACGAACTTTTTTAATGTTCGTCAGCTGAGTGAGTGGGTGAAGTTGTAGCTAGCTAACATAGCATGCTAACGTCAACGCCTCTCCCGGACAGTTTTTCCTCGTGAGTAAAATGGAAACTATAACTTACGAGCTTCACGTTGCCCGGCTGGTTAGTGACAGGAACCCCAGTCGTGTTGAACGACCCCCGGTGGAAGCTGTCAGGTGGGTCACACAGCCGACAGCTTGTTGAATTCACCGCGCTGTTTCTTTAAACCGGAAACACATCGCTGGGCCGGAGGAAGCACTTCCGGCTGCAGCTGGCAATTCCTGCAAAGATTTGTTTTTAGTGCGACGCTGGCAACCGTCGCTCATCACTGGATTGAAACACCAGATAGCCACACGGAGACATGGGGAAAAAACACAAGAAACACAAACCCGAGTGGAGAACAGTAGACGGTACCTGAATGCACCTTTTACCATCAGCTCTTTTGACAAAACTCTTTTGTTCCAGCTAGCTGTGTGTTAGCTTTCTCAGCCTAGCCTGTCGATACAATGTTCTGCTGCAGTTACATTTCCTGTTATAATGTATATTTCTGTTTGTTTTCTGGGTGCGATGTTGAGATGGGGGTAAGGAAACTAGTTATTTACCATATATCATATTTTAGATGTTATTTAGCTTGTGTTTAATCACATAATCAGTCAAGCACCAACGAGATGTTTGTCAACAAAACAACACAGTAGAACACAACCCAGTCACACAACATGAAGTATAAGGTTTATTACAGACTTAAAAGATTTTGCAATATTATGCCATCTATTTAGCTTTTTAAGTACTACGACACTTAACTCATAGTACTCCTATCATAACAATGTTTACGTTGTCTCCATAAGCTTGCCAACTCCTTCCATTGATTCCTGTCTCAGCTTCCGTCTTGTTTGTTCTGATTGCAGACTATGAGGACAAGGCTCTCGAGAAGCCCCTAAAGCTCGTGCTCAAAGTTGGAGGAAGCGAGGTAACCGAGCTCTCCGGGTCGGGCCACGACTCCAGCTACTATGATGACAGATCGGACCATGAGCGAGAGCGCCACAAAGAGAAGAAGAAGAAGAAGAAAAAGAAGTCTGAGAAGGATAAAGACAAGTATGTGAACGACGACGAGAGACGGCGGCGAAAGGTTTGTTAACAGAAGAACATTCATCCACCTGAGAAATAGATTGGTGCTGTATTTTAAAACGACCTTTCGTTACACAGGAGGAAAAGAGGAAGAAGAGGGAGCGAGAGCACAATGAATCCGAGGCAGCAGCTGCGGCTACCGTCAACACTGGTGTCGCCGTTGAGCCTTTTACATTGTCAAAGGCTATAACTATCGCTTTAGAGGTGAGTAAACTTTATTTAAGCCTGAGAATAAGACCATTACATTTTCAATGGCAACTTTGTCTCATCACTAACCTCCTATATGTTTCTCATCAGCCTGAGGAGAAGAAGAAAAAGAAAGAGAGGTTTGAAATAGAGTCTGAAGTGGACGAGTTTCAACCCAATGTGAAGGTGGACGTCGAGCAGCAGGGAGACAGACCGGTCAGAGCATGCAGGACACAACAAGGTAAGACAACCTGTCCACTGGCATAATATCCGATTCCTATGGGAGGTACACATTACATCTCATCACTTGACAGTTCAGCAATTTTCCGGTCGTAAATCTAAAAGGTTTTTGTATTTGCGTTTTTGCCACCACAGAGAATGAGTGCACACCACGTCAACAACTGCTGGAGCACTTCTTACGTCAGCTGCAGAGGTGAGAAAGGCAAATTTACTGTAATTTATGCAAACATGTGTAATGTCGGCCCTCTGTCGTTGTTTTTAAGAGTTAAGATTCATAAAGAGGTTCATCCATAAAGCTGATATGCTAACACTAGTCACTGAGAATGAATCCTGGTGTTTTGGGGGTATACCTTTTCCTGTTAATCAAACACTATCAGGAACTTATTCATAATAAATGTCTTGAATTAATGTTCATATTCCCATTAAATGCTGCTCAGAACATAAAACCCTCCCACTTTGGACATTGCGCTTTCTTTTTACACCGCTTTCAGGTCATAATTTCGTCTTCACATGCAACATGTCCAATGATTCATTTGGGCAGTTAATTTGAGCACATACTTTGTCTAATGCGGACAAACCCCTGATTGATTTTCATAACATTCAACAGCAAAATTTGCATTTGTTGTCCGTAGACTTTCCGTCTGTCTGTTTGAGTAGGCGTGACATGATGGGAACTTTTATTGGACACTATTCTTTTTAAGAGTTGAGTTCTGCTGTGGAAAGTTTTGCTGATGTATTTACTATACATTGCAAAAAGGGAAAGGGTTGCATTATTTCTTCTTGTGTGCCAAATAACAGCATGAGAAAAATCTATACATATTGATCATAGTGACCTGACGGATCATGAAAACTTCCGCATAAAAAGACAAGTCTAAACAAATCCAAAATCTGCTATTGAATAACACTGGTGCATCACTTGTCTTTCCAGGAAAGACCCCCATGGATTCTTCTCATTTCCTGTAACAGATGCGATTGCTCCTGGTTACTCAACGATCATCAAACATCCTATGGACTTCAGCACCATTAAAGACAAGATTTTAAACAATGAGTACAACACAGTAACCGAATTCAAGGTGAAGTATATTTATTTCTTAATTTATTTCGAGAGCATCATCAACTTTAAGATTGCTGTGTATGTAAACAGTGTTTTAACTCGTACATGTTTGCAAACCTTTTGACCTTCAGGGGGACTTTAAACTGATGTGTGACAATGCAATGGTTTACAACCGACCAGAGACTGTGTACTATAAGGCTGCCAAGAAACTGCTCCATACAGGATTCAAGATGATGAGCAAGGTAATGAGATTATATAGACGAAAGGCCAAAACACGTTTCCCCTACTATAGTGTATGTAGTATTAGAAACCTTATTTTCCCTATACAATTTCCTACTGTCTTTTTCATCCCTTTATCTTTTCTTGCCTTTACATTTCCTATCAGGCAGTTCAAGTTAAGTTGTTTCCTTCTCTTCTCCTTTGCTCTGTGTACAGGAGCGTCTGTTAGTTCTTAAACGCAGCATGTCTTTCATGCAAGACATGGATTTCACCCTGCAGGCAGCCATTTTAGGAGATGAAGACCTAACCGCTGATGAAACTCCCCCGGAGATTATCCCCATCCCAGTGGAATCAGCAAAGAAGTCCAAGAAGCAACCGGTCAAAGACATGAAGGAAGTCAGGTATAACTTATTTGTAACATCTCAATTAAGTGGGAATTTTTTTCTGTACTCGGCTACTGAGGCTTTGTGATACAGCATCCTGTCAGTGTAATGATCTGCTACCATTGTCTGTTTTTCATAGTTACCTGTATGAACAAGAGGGAAATGCTTGCAGCTTGACTGACAGCACAGCAGAGGAGCATGTCCTGGCTCTGGTTGAACACTCTGCAGATGAAGCCCGTGATCGCATCAACCGATACATGCCAAACTCCAAGGTTTTCAAACTCACTTATTGTGTATACACTTTAATTCTTACAAAGTGTGTCTACCAGTTATGGGGGTATTTTATGAGATAATGGTGAAGTAGTAGTAGGACATTCACACTCGTATTGGATGAGGAGGATTTTTCCAAGTTTTGATTACATCAATATGTGTGTATGTGATTATATATGTTTTTATTATCATTATTATGTGCATGACAATATATTGTCTCTCGTCTGTTTTTCCAGATGGGGCACCTGCGCAAAGAATCAGATGGTTCTCTTTTATATACTGTTGTAAATCAGCTTGATCCTGAGGCTGAAGGTTTGCTTTCATTTTGCTGGTCTTTTAAATATCTTTCAAAACACAATGTTGTCCCATGATCTTCACAATATTAGTATAATGAGTAAAATTTGTTTATGAAGCATTTTGTCTTGTTTTTTGCAGAAGAGGAGACTCATAAAGTGGACCTGAGTTCTCTGTCAAATAAACTTCTGCCTGGATTAACAACGTTAGGTTTCAAAGATGACAGGAGACACAAAGGTGAAAGTGCACTCTTTTATTTGATACATGTATTTCACTTAAACTCTCAAGTAACAACAATAAATATTGGCACACAGTCTATGGCTTATAATTGATGTTGCTCCGTGTAGTGACCTTCCTGAGCAGTGCCTACAACACCCAGAGCCTTCAGAAGAACTCCGTCTATCCAGACCTGCTGCCTGATGAGGTGGACATGCTCTATTCAGCCTATGGAGATGACACAGGGGTACAATGTGCTTTGAGGTAAGGGATTTTTTTTTGTCTTAGGTAAGACTTGAGTCTTAACTTCTGTAGAGACGAAAGTGTCTTCACTTTCAGCTTGTCATTTTGTTTCTTTTGTTTTTTTATGACTATGAAGTATACAGGAGTTTGTCAAGGGCTGTGGAAATGCCACTAAGCATTGGGTTGATGGTCTTTTGGACAAGATGACCGCAGACGATCACACTCCAGCTGTCAATCAGATCCGGCTGGTATATAATATTTGGACTTAAGCAATTTACACAGATTATCAAAATCTGATACATCCATCACCCACTCTCAGTAAGATTTCAAAGAGACATGTAGTTTCTTTTTGTGTAAATTATACTTCTTTTATGTTTCAGAAAAGAAACATGATGCTTAAACCTGATGAAACCAAATCCAACATTTGTGATATACAGGTATGCTGTGGCTTATAAAACACAACATTGCACTAAGCAGCATTTACTGTCTTGACTGACTGACTAACTCAGTGTGTTTTCCTTCAGATGGCAGATGGCACTGGCTTGGGAGATAGCGGCTCAGTCCTGGACTTCATGTCAATGAAGAGCTATCCTGATATGTCCCTGGATATTTCCATGCTTAACTCATTGGGTGATTATCTTCGGTCAACATTTAGGCTGCATTTACATACACATTATTAATCCAGTCCCATAATTAAGCTAGTAATGGAGTTAGGATAATAGTCACAGAGTTATGACCATAAAAGGGGGAAAGCATCCAAAAGTGAAGCCATGTCATTTTGTTAGGCCCCCGGTGGCTGGCTGTAATAAAAGTCATAAATCCCTCCCCCCTCCATGTGAGCAAATAGGACATGGGCCAAACTAAAAAGCTAAAATACATACCAATTTAATTATTTCCAAAGAGGGTTTCTGTCATTTAAGTTGTTTTTTATCACTGGTGACTTTTCAGGTATTCATTTTAATGATACATTTGGTTTAAGTATATTATTTGATTCAATAAAAAAACCAGGGTGAAAAGTCACCAGTGCAAGATGACAGCACTCTCATTGAGAATATTTTTATTCATTTTTTTCCAGTGGGAGCAAGTGGAGATGCAACGACCGTCTTTATTTACAGTTAATGGTCAAACTGAAAAGCAAATTTCTCTACTGACAATGTGAAAAGATTCTTTCAGCTAATTAGTGCCTTAGGAGTCATCACACCCTGTATTGAAATAACACATATTAATGATCAAAAGATCTGCATATAAAAACTTGTATACATGCATCTTTTAGTTCTCCATTCAGTTCATTTCCTATAGTGATCGTCGTCTTATCTTTTTTTAATCAGGTAAAACGGTGAAAAAGGAGCCGGGGAATGAGGAGGGCCAGCAGGATTTTAACGATGCAGACAAACTCCTGCAGGAGTTCCAGGAGGCTCAGGTGGACAGAGTGGGCTCCAGACCCTCGTCCAACCTCTCCTCCCTCTCCAATGCCTCTGAGAGGGACCAGCACCACCTAGGTAAACTTCCATTGATCATATGTTGCTCAGCACCTCGGTGAGCTTTCCTGCAACATTTTTATTGCCTTCCACTCAACAGTAACATCAGCCCCCTAAGAACCATGTTTTCTTTTATCCAAAGGGAGCCCATCACACCTGGGTGTTGGGGACCAGTCAGAAATGGTTCACGATCCCTATGAGTTCCTTCAATCTCCGGAGCCAGAGAGCTCTGCCAACAGCTGACCGCACACACACACACTGCCGTTTTCTTACCCGGGTGTTAACAGCACTCTGCTCTGTTGGACTGTCTAAACACTGTGGAGACAGCAGGAGCCCCTAATCTGTTTTACAGACTGAATATGATTGTACAGACTGTTTGTAGTGTAATTGTATGTTTCTTTTGCATCTGAAAAATAAACGATTGCACCTGTATTTATAAATGTGCGGTTTACGAGTTTGTTTTTTGGACACCACCGAATGCAGAAACTGACGACCACGAATACATTTGCGGCGAGATGATGTAAGGTCGTCCAGCTGCAACTCAAGATGCACTGCTGACTCCTGAGGTTTCAGATTTTTGAAGGATGTCACAGGGATAGGGAAGTGAAAGAGAGAAAAAAAAGCTGTATAATGTAACATGAATAACTTGGAGAGAAAAGTTAACCATTAAAATAGGGGCTGTTAGAAAGCAGAAGTGCCATAGGGGCTTATCTGTGTTTGCACTTCCTGCGTGTTGCCGGTGTAAACAAAGCACTGGGTATTTGGGTCCTAGCTTTTATTCTCCTGGGCTGAAGGAGAAGAACGTGAGAGTTTGGCAGACGAGCTGTGTTGTCAGTCAGTGAAGAGCCTTAGTGATCAGTCAGTGTCGAGCAGGGCTGCAGTGCGCATGCGCGGCCGCACGGTTTCCATAGCGCTGTTCAGACCTGCTGAGTGAGTTGATTCTTCAACTTCTGACTCGCGTCCTCAGGAGAAACGAGGACGATGAGCGAGTTCGTCCGTTTTTACACAGTTTTTTTTATCCGATTCACTTTATTCCTAAGGTTTGTGTTTGTCGATCATGGGAAATCTACTGTTTTTTAAAGCACCTGCTCGGTCGACGAACTAATCGAGGAGAATCAAGCGGTGGAAATCTGCGTTTGTTTTGTAAGAGGAACATTTTTTTATTTGATCTAAACATCGCGTCCTTTCACCGGAGAAAGTAAGTAAATCCTCTGTGTTCCTCATACAAAACAAAAACTTCACGCAAACCTGTTTTCCTTATTATAACAATAGGTTTATTATTGACGTGATTTGCATTGTTTATTCTAAGCCATGGTCTCTGTGTGGATTAAACATATATAGAGGTGAACCACTTTAAAAAACAATAATTCATTTCACATTTAACTAGTAGCTTTAGCTGTAAAAGTTTATTCCTCTTTTTACTTGGAGTTCACTCAGGCCTAGTGCATTAGGCTATTAATTGATTTTAACATCGATACACGTTATATATTCGACTGGTTTGTAGGCCATATAAGAAGTGAGTTTGAGTGCAGCTCAAGGGTTGTGTAAGACATCAGGTCAAAAGCAAAACATGTGATTACAAGGCATTTTAGCAGAGACTAGGATGTTTCAATGCCTTTTTCTACTGAGAATCCGCTGTTTTCTTTCAGTTGTGTGTGACATCCTCCTCGTCTTTATTTATATTTACTGGTGCCTTGATTAATAAGAGACCCTCCTACTGCCTTTATCATTGTATACACAGTTGCCAGGTTATAGGATGCGCCCCTCTAAGAATAATAACACAAAAGGCCAGCCATTCATCCTATCCTCTTTAAGGTCATTTGATCATTTCTTTTGTTGTAACAGATTGTAAAGGTGTTTGCTCTGTATTCACCGTATTCAATCATTGTGAGTGTAGATTAACACTGCTCTATATGTTAAAGGTACGTCTGGCTCAAAGTCACTATCATTAACACTCAGCTCATTTTCCTAACTCATTTCCCCAGCAAATGTGGTCACACGCTTTGCTGCAGCTACACCGACTCATATAATTGGGGGTGTGGACGATGGCTGGAGGGACAGACTCTCCAGGCTGTGTCTCTTCTCTTATGTCTTGTTGTTTTCTGGCACCTGTCTAGAGATGAGCTGCTTCAGTGAGAGTCGAAGACGCACATCTCCCATGCGGGGCAGCAGCCGGAACGACCTGGTCCCCTCCAAACTTCCCAGGATGAACGGGTGGTCGTGGCCCCCTCAGGCCTTCCAAGTGGTCGGCTGGTTGGTGTACAGCTTCTTTGCCATAGTCGGATTCGGCATCTACATCCCTCTTCTTCCTCTGCCGTGGAACCATGTGCTCTACTCCGTATCCTTTAACACGCAGCTGAGACCTGGCTGTTACTGTAGCTGAGTGTGTAGCAGAGGCTCTTTCAGAGCTGAATATGGAGCAGACATTATCCCCTGCTGTGGTTTTCTTTGTGCCGCTGCTTCATAAGACAAGGATGCTGTTGTGTGGGCTCAGTGTATGGGCTTCAGTCACACCAGACATGACTCTGTCTCTGTTTCTGTGGTCTCCATTATGCCCAGTAGACATAATCACTGGGGCTTTTGTCACATGTTGAATGCTGCGTGATGTGAAAACACTAGTTTATTTAACCCAAGCTTTACTCAGCCATAAAAACAGTTGACTTCTTCAGATCTGACTTTATTTCTGACACAAAAGATCCACTTGTGGGCGATAGTTTGTAGTTTCTGGTTCAATTTTAATTTGACTTAATTTCACATTTATATAAGTATTTTTTTAATCTCCGCCAAGGAAGTGATGTTTTAATCTGCATTTGTTTGTTAGTAAGCACACAAACTACTGGATGACCATGACCCTTGGTGGAAGTATGAACTATCAGTCAGGGAAGAACCCACTAAATTCTGGTATGGATCCGGATCAGGGTCCAGATCCAGGAATTAAACAAATTAAAAAGATTGTGAGATAGGGTTTTTTTCCACATTTTCACAGATTTCCCAGGGAATGATTCATGGATCTTGATGAAAAAAAAAACATGTTTAGGGGCCTGATATTTAAGAGTGTGCGCCAAATGGGGTATTTAAACGTGGTTTTATAAGGGGACTGTTGGGCCTTGGCAGAGTTATGAGCTCGACTGATTGCCTTTCTACTGCTGTTCTATTATTAGTATTATTTTTCTTGACTCTAGTTTTGTATAGCTCACGGGCATAGCATTTATCGTGCACCTTTTCACGCACATTGCTGCCGTCACTATAGACCCAGCGGACGCCAGCGTCCGGGCCAAACAGAGCTACTCCAGCCCAAAGCCACTTTTTGATCGGAAAAACCAGCAGCATGTCATCCAGGACCTGCACTGTTATCTATGTGATGTCAAGGTGTATGTATTCACTGAAAGCTGCACACTTTAATGACATATAACTTTTCAAGTCAGTAAGAATATGAATTGTAAAGAAAAGTGTTTTAAGGGTGTAAATCTTCATCTGTCTTCATGTAGTGGCCCCAAAGTGAAACACTGTGGTGTTTGCAACAAATGTGTGGAAGACTTTGATCACCATTGCAAATGGCTGAACAACTGCGTGGGTGGGAGAAACTACTGGTAAGACTATTTTGACATCCCCTATGAAATGTGGCGTGTTCCTGTATATACATACAACACCTGGTTTTGTTTACTGCCTGCAGGTGCTTCTTTGTGGCACTGTCCTCTGCTACGATGGGGTCCTTCCTGCTCGTTGTTGTCATCTTCTTCATCTTTATTCAGCATTACCTGGACCCAAACACTCTAAGAACTGCTCCACAGTTTGGTAGTGAGTCACCACAACCTTTGAACTTTGTTTATCTGACTAAATCCAAGGCACAGGAACATATTTGAATATTTCCTTTCTGTTATTTGCATCATTAAAAGCATTGTGTGTGTGTTTCCACAGGTTTGCTGGGGAATGGGACCTGGCTGGTGTTTATACCATTAGCACCCATAAAGACTAGTTCAGCTGGTCTCCTCATATTGGCCTTTATAACAGTGATGCTTTGCATCGTCTGCCTGCTGCTGCTCTGTCATCTGCTGGGTTTTCACTTTTACCTCTGTGAGTCACAATCATTCAAATGTACATTTGATAAATCTCTTTCTCCCCATTCATTCGAGCTCATAGTTTCCCTCTGTTTGTCTGTACAGTTTCTAAAGGAATAAGCACCTATGATTATGTAAAGATGCAGCGCCAGAAAGAAGCTAGAATCATAGACAATGAAGCAGGACAATCCCATGATGCCAAAACTCATAACAATGACCCAGAGGTGAGACCTGCTCTTTGCTTCTCACTGTTGATCACTTGCTTATTTCTTAATGTCTGTAAAAACGTGTTTTTTCATCTTTTACAGAACCAAGATCGCTCAATTGACTGTGAGCCTGCATTATCACAGAGTTCAAGGTAAAACTAATTCCTTACAGTTCTTGTTACACACATTTAACATACCTACATTTAGTATTTCTCTGTCATGTCAATGCATTTGGCACATCCCTTCTTGGGATTACAGGACACACCTAATTTACAAACATACATCCATGAAAAAAAAGTGTAATCATCAACTGGCCCACGCACGTTGGAAAAGTGTAATCTGAAACTATTGTTGAAGCTTATTTTGTGGAGAGAAATGCTCAAGACTTTTTTTTTTTCTGTAGTACCTGCAAATTTGATGATGGAGTTCCACTTAGCAGCAGAATTCCCGGGTCCATATGTACAGAGGTAAGGACATATGACTTTCCAAATGGTATTTCATGCACTAAATGGGTGATATAGCATTTAAACGTGTCTTTGAAACAGCTGGAAAACCTCAAGACATCAACAGAGAAGGAGAATAGTTTTCATTATGGAACAGAAAGCCCCACAGAGAAGACAGAAAGTAAGTACTGGATTGCACTCATCCCCATCTTAAATATGTCTTATGTCCATCTTAGTTACAAATATAGAGGAAAAGAAATATAAATGTCTTACAAGACAAATCAGTGAGTTTAACAAACATATTTTACGGTATTAATACTAGGAATGTCTTTGTGCATACAGAGCTTTTACACACAGATCATAGGACTTTTTTCAGTGAAGCTCATTTATATACATTTATAAAGAACATTAGCTCACGCAGCTTGTAAGTAATCCTTATTCCTGTCTTGTTTCCTGTGTAAAAAAGGGGAAATAAATGACATCAAATGCTGGAGGCCTAGTGCTGAGGAAGATGCTCAGAGCCCCAGTGTGCAGTCTGTGGACAGTGTTCCTGTGGTGCAGGACCCTCTGGGCAGCTCAGTTATGACTCCAGACGGTACGTGATAGGAACTGACGTGTGATGAACAGCAGGGAACGATGATACGCTGCTTTCAGGGACCATGTATTATGAATCTTTGCATCATGAAACTGAGCGTCATGGACACATCGTTGACATGGACAGAGGACATCATGGACCTCACCTCACAGTTTGATACAGTTTTTTTTATTTTCAACTAGTGGACAATTGTGGACCTGTTCTTGTGTTTTTATCTACACTGTGTTTTAATGTCAGATGAATTATTTAAAGCCTGTTTTTATGTCACTGACTTCAGTCAGAAAGTCAGAAAGTCCAGCTCACATACACTTATATTCAACCTGAGTCACATAGACACAACAATGCGTAGGAACAATTTATCTTCCTGAAAAGCTGAAACATAATACTTGAGTTTACTGTTCATATTCTGAGCCAGATGGGTTTCATCAAGGCATTTACACCCTGTCATTTTATCTGGAGACCAAAGAGAGAACCTGACATGACAAAACACACCTTCTAACTCATGTAGTGGATCAGATAGAAGTTTGAAAATGAGGCAGCAGTTCAGCTTTCGGTTAACTGTCGATATCACAAACCCATCAGGGCTTCGTGTCTTTTTTTTTATGGCTGAATTTGATAGTAAATTATATAAACAGACCATATTTTCTACATTATTTTTCTTCTTTAGCTTCTTTACCACACATTGACAACCAACCATATCCAGATTGTGGGTATTCCTGGTTTCTGTCTATATATTCTAAGATAAACAGGTATTTACTGGTTGAATTTACCTCAAAACATTTGTTTGCCCATAGCTGCTGAGCATGTTCAGCTAAAAAAAAGTCTCTGTGTGTTGCTAAACTACTTTTAACTAAAGTATATCCTCATGCACTTTAAAGTAAAATGCTATTCTGGCAAACAATCTTAACCATTGTTTTTTATATAACACACTAACTAAAGCAGTTTGAGAGCAGAGTGATTCACAGTTATTTTAATGGGGTAGTTAAGACGTGTTACTGGGCAGCAGGATTTGTCTAAAAGATAAGGATTTGGTGAATACACAACCAGGACTAACAATAATTACCCAAAGAAAATAAACAAGAACGACTTAGCTTGTAAGACATGTCCACTGTGTTTCAGTTGGCAAAACAACCTGTTTAACAACAGATATCACATCCAGGAGACTGTCAAAGTATATTTCTACTTATTGTGTCCGTAAGAACAACTGCTCTGTTATATCACATATAGAGACTCCTAAAATGTTTTTTTTCCTAACCTGTGGCCTTAATGTGATTGGAGCCAGTGTAAAGAAACCTTCACAGTGAGTGATCCTAGCATCGCTGTACATGAATTATACTTTTATTTATCTATCAATTGGATTTGAGCCTTTGAGACACAAATTGTTAGTTTTAGTGTTTAGCGCTGTTAGTGTTTGTAAGCCGTCACATATTTTCACCACCGGAGGGCTGTAGACACTGGAAGACTTGTGTTTTTAAGTTGATTGTTTAACAAGCGTATGTCTGGGTGGTTTAGGTTTCATCTGTTTATTTCAGAGAGAACTACCTGTCATGTGCTAATTTAATGGAGCCAGTCTCTTCCTCCTACATAGACTTTATAGGGGAGAAATCTATTGTTCGGCCATTTCTTATCATGGCTTGAATTACTTGACAGGGGCCTGATGGGCCTTTATTTCACAGCACATCAGAAAGCTCAGTTCTGTTCCCTGTTGTGGTTGCGGTGTTTTAGGAAGCCCTGACAGTGAGACGGCGAGTCCTCATGCACAACACCCGGCTCGCTGAAACCAAATCCGTTAATAAAACACCATCGCTGATTGTGTTATTTACACCAGTGCTGTACCTGCTATAACCACTGTATTGTATTGTATTATATTGTATTGTATTGTATTGTATTGTATTGTATTGTATTGTATTGTATTGTATTGTATTGTTTTGTCACAAGTCTTGGTCTGTCCATACTACTGTTTGTAAGATATAATCTCTCTCCTTATTAATTATTTGTCTCAGAGGCAAATATGTGGGAGTAACATCAAAAACAAACAGAGAAGTTTATCAGTATGAAATAACAAAATAAGACTATTAATCCATGTTGCAATCACACAACTAAAAGAGATGTTTAAATAGTAAGTATTTCCCCTATCTATTTATTTTTCTATGTCAATAAATCATGAGAAACTGGAGGAAGGAAAAGGATCAGAGAAAGGATTTGCCTCATGACCTTACACCAATGTATTATGTGTTTTAAATGTTTGGTATCCATAGAAGAACTGTTTATTTGTTTCTGTACAGGTTTTATTGCAAAAGCTGATTTCACAAAAGTGGCACAGAGACTGTTCAACTGTTGACTGTGATAGTAAAGTGACTTTTGTGAACCTACTCCTCACCACAGTGTGGCGCAATTGAATTCTTGCTCAAGAATATTATGTCATCGAGTGTTTACACCAGTCTGCTCTCATCACGATGAGCTCTGTCACAGATCTGAGCCTTTTTCTCTTCGCTCATGAGCATCGTGTATTCACCACTGTCCCTCTGTCTTTGAGTTGCACGTGTGTCAGTCTGCTACTCCTTTATCATTCGAACCATGAGGGTGGCTATGGGGTTACATAATGTCCATCCACATCCAGACATTAGGCTGCCACCGGTTGTGTAACACATGAGTGTGCTGGACATCAGAGGAGTCAGGTCCATTGGGCAGAATTGTGTATATTTTTGAGGGGATTTTTTAAACGTGTTTCGCCAATAGAGAGTTTCTCGTTATTATATAAAGTCTCTAATTAGTGATCAGGATGAACTCAAGACTTAAAACTTAGAAAGATTCTGTTTTTATTGGTTCTGTCTGTGTGTGTGTGTGTGTGTGGTGTGTGTGTGTGTGTGTGTGTGTGTGTGTGTGTGTGTGTTGTGTGTGTGTGTGTGTGTGTGTGTGTGTGTGTGTGTGTGACTCTGATGCTCGTGCACTGGTTGTTTATTAATGAAGCTGCAATGATCCGTGCACATGAAACCATCCACGTCCATAGGGCAGAATTGTGTACATGTTTGAGAGGATTTTAAAAATGTGTTTTGCCAATACAGAGTTTATCATTATAATATAAAGTCTCTATTGCTCTCAGGTCACTTACAGTCCAATCCACCAGCAGCCTCAAGACATCCAGGATCAGGATGAACTCAAATCTTTAAAATATTCAGTTTTTATTGGTTTTCTGTGTGTGTGTGTGTGACTCTGATGCCCGTGCCCTTTCACTGGTTGTTAATTAATGAAGCTGCGGTGATCCGTGCACAGAAACCCCTCCACCTCCCTTTGTTTACATCGCGCAACCTCCAGATGCTCGCAGCTCTTGTTTAGCAGCTCTCCGCAGAGCACGGAGACACCATCTCGGCTCCACATCGCTCCGACGAGGAGAGGAGAGAGCAGCTCGTCGCGCTCGGCGGCAGCCAATCAGCGGGCTGGTTTCTCTTCAGCATCTCTGGGGTCTGAGGCATCGGGCAGAGTCGAGCTCAGGAGCCGCGGGAGGACGCAGAGTCTGAGCAACACTTGCAGCACGACACGGTATGGTTGTGTGAATTATAACAAGCAGGCGGAGGATTTCTTCACCAGGTGATTAAAGCTGAATTTCACTTCATGAATCTGTCACCAGGGGCTATTTTCGGTCTCGTAGATATTATCGCATGGTGCAAACATGAGGGATTTGATACCTTAATGCCGGATTTGCACGTTCACCTGATTCCCGAAGCTTCTTTTGGCTCAGTTCGCGTGTCTCTGCGTGCTTCATTGATATTGATCTTGCAGGATGAGATGCATTTTCAGTTGTAAACACTTGTGGCTGCATGCTGAGCCTATACGCTCGATCAAAAATCGTCAGGGACCTGCCTGTGACGCCTCTGATCTTCTGCACAGGCAGAAGTGCACTATAGGTGCTGACAATAACAAACGGATCACGTGGACTCTGTGTGTGAATCTGACATTTGTGCACGTTTATGTAACGTTCCTCTAAAGACTCCCAGCTGAGACACTGCGGTTTGAAACCAGCGACTGCAGCAGTGACCACTAACACAAACATCAGGGTGGTTTTTTTTCCCCTCTGCTGTTTATCTTCTAAACGAGGGCTCTCCAATAAGCACCGTTATTGGTCAGAGAGGATGATTGACAATGCGTATGGCCTGTGGCTGCAGCCTCTGTGGGTTGCATGGAAGTAGTTACATAATTATGCATGAGAAAAAAAAAAGGTGCCCTGTTTTATTAGCTTCTCGATGCTCTGAGGCTGAAGTCTGAATTCAAGAGCTGACAGCTGAGAAATAGACTAATGAGGCATGTGCGTGGACAGAGTTCAACATGTTCTGTTTCTGCACAGAAATAGAAATGATGTCATTTGAAAGTGTGGATGGGTTATTTGCAGTTAAATACTGCTGAAAATGACATTCGATTCTGGTCAGTACAGGCAGAAAAAGGTATTTGATGTATTTTGATGTTAATAAAAGACAGAGCACCTCCACCGTAAGGAAGGTAATGTGTTTATTTTCTCTCAGTAGGTTGAATTAGATACGCATGAGGAGAAGACACAGTCACCGAGTTTGTCCCAGATTTCACTGTTCTAGGGTTCATTGCACTGGTCCGAGAGCCTTTGTGATCTGACACAAGCGATTAACCTCAGAGTGTAAATCTTCCCATTTTGTTTTTGATCAGGTGAGGCTTGAAATTAAAATGATTGTTAACAGGCGTAATGATGAAGTGATGTTGTCCGATGGCGTTTTTACTCCAAAAACAAAGGGAGAATTCTATTTTTCCATGTTGACTTTAACACAAGGGAGTATTTGTGTGTCTCACTGTGTTTCATTGTGTTGGATAATAGAAGCTTTCTTATTGGGGCATTACATGACATTTCCAGGACACTGAAAAGACTTTAAAACGAGTTACCTTTAATTAATTAAGTGAGACATTATACAACACAGTCTGGCTTCCAAACATCTTTTCACAAGGGCTCCACTCACAGCTAATTTGCTGTTGGCCCGACACTTGTGCTGTCTCTGGCATCACGTTTTCCTCTCAAATGTGGGGTTGCATAAGGACTCCCAGGCTTTCTTTACGCTGCCTTATACCTCTATTTGGCCTGCTGCTACTGCCAACAATAACTGCCGTTGCTTGTTTCAAACGTCTTGTTTTTCTTCAGCACGACGCTTGCCAAGATCTTTGACTCACAGAGCAGTTAAAGGGTGTGGGGAGGCGAGAACTGATGGAGACGGCGAGCCGGTGACCTCAGACCTGGGCTGCAGCGGCACTGATGTCATCCTCTCCGTCCTTGTGTCTTTGGGGAGAGAGTCAGGGCCGGGGCCGAATTGGAGAAGGGTTAAGAGGGTGTGTTTGATCACATGGAAAACTCCTTAAACAACGTGGAGTCCATGTTAAAGCTTACGACAAGCTATATTTCTTGTATAGGCCCATTCATCAAAAGATCAAAAGCAGTACAATGTGTATACAGAATTCCTAAACAACTGGGTATTGTAGTTTTCTCTCTTCGCAAACATGAGTAAATGGAACATTTGTTGGCAACTGTTTGCGGGTAGACAGCAATCCACAGGGGCACATTAGAGAGTATTTATTAGTTGTATTTATATTTGCCATTTAACCTTCATTAGATTGTTAACAGTGGAGATGCAGATAGGAAACATGGGTAGAGAGAGAGAGGCATGGCGTGCTGTAAACCCCCCTCCAGGCTGGAATCCAACCAGACATGTTTGTGTCTTAAACCGCCACAAACCCTCGTAGAACAGTAGGATGAGGTGGAAGTGACTTTAAATAAACCACTACTAAACCGATTTCAACCAAACTTGGTGGAGGGATGGGGCCTTGGAAGAACCCTTAAAATCTTTTTCTACTTTCTTTAACTTAGGTTATCAGACCACTTCTTTTTTATATTTAATTTCTACTTTAAGAACTAGACAATCATGTTGGCCTTGGCGGAGGAATGTGCTCTTCTGAGTGCCATTGTAGTTACCTCGGCAAAGGAGGTCATGTTTGTACCATCAGTGTGTTGGTTGGTGTGTTTGTTTGGGGGCAATATTACACAAAAGCTACTGGACGTATTTCCATGAAGCCCGGGGGAAGAATGCAATATGGGTCAGGGAAGAACCCAATGAATATTGTTGTGGATGCAGATACAGGAAGTTTTCCCTTTCTTTAACATTGTGACATAGGCATTTTTAAACATTTTCACAGTTTTCCCAGGTAGTAATCGATGGATCTTGATGAAATAATTTATCAACAAACACACCAGGCTTCAGCCACAAAGTAAAAACAAGTAATCACTGCTCATTTTAATGGACTTTTTTGACCAATAGAGACATTTTGAATATTGCCAGTCATATCCAGTAAAGATGGTGCTTTGTTTCTCATTCATTAGGACATGTGTCGTGGCAGTAAGCTGCCAGACATGATGTGCTATTTAAGAGTTAGATCAGTCTTGAGCAGACCGATGTGTGTCACTGCAGCGGTGGCGCTCTGTACTTGTATGATTGACTGACACGGTCACGGAGCAGCTGCCTGGAAAGGATACTGAAAACAGATGGGCTCTCTGCAGGCGCACTCACCGGGATGGCATGATAGAGGAGGAGGCTTTCTGACAAACTCTCTCTCTCTCTCTCTCTCTCTCACACATTACATCACTCTGTCAACAGTGTCATCATTTTGTGAGTTAAACACCATCTGCCAAAACAAGAGTTAAAACACAAACATTTAGTTTTTTGTGTGTGTTTGAGCATGCATGTTGTCTACCGGCTGATCTCCTCCCTCCAGAATGAAAAGAATGTTCCAGTCATGGCAGCGTATTGTTGCTATGAATAGATGCAGTTGAAAATGGGTCAATTTATGGTTAAAGCACTCATCTGTGCAGTGTATTGCCAGAAGGCGAGTGTATGTAAGCATGCTGTCATCCAGTCACAGATTTGTCTCTGGAGATCTGCCCTTAACCAAATGGTGTCTTCTGTGTGTGTGGCAAAGTGGGGCAGAAAAAAGGCACTGGACAAATGTGCGCAAAAATTATAGCTGTATTTGGCTAATTATTGTTAAAGCGTAAAATACACAGCTTTTAATTACACATAAATCACTCAATAAAACTGCGGTTAGGCAAATATTGTACAGAATTGTATTCTTTCCATATATATGTATAGAATAGATGGTATCAATGGAATACAAAAGAGATAAGCCTTAAGGCTTTATTGTGCTTTTATCCTCTGTGGTTTTTAATGCTTGTATTGACCGCAGTGCAGTTTTATATATATATATTCTTAATTATGAAATGAATTAAATCAAATAATCAGTCGATAATAATAAAAAAAGACCATGGAACTCAGCACAGTGTTAATGACCTCTCTTATTGAACATGGTGTGTTTGAGGAGGCTCGTTGTGCTGAGGACTTAGACACTTGAAGCTACTGACTATAAATTGGAGGAGGAGGATGTCTCACATGGATTTTACTGCTGTCAATGACCGTGAGGGTACAAACCTAGAACGACAAGAATCAAGTTCGTACAATTTGCTTCCAGAAAGCCAAACTACAAAGTTCTATATGTAAGTGCCATATAAGTGTTGCTAAATATATATATTTTTTTTAATTTTTAATTTTTATTATTATTATTTTTTAACCAAGGTGTAGTCGGAAGAGATGTGTCTTTAGTCTGCGGCAGAAGATGTGTAGACATACTGCTGTCCTGATTTCAATGGGGAGCTCATTCCACCATTTAGGAGCCAGGACAGCAAACAGTCGTGATTTTGTTAGTTGTTTATCTCGCAGTGAGAGAGCAGCCAGCCGATTGGCAGTGGCAGAGCGGAGTGGACAGGCCGGGGTGTAAGGTTTGACCATGTCCTGGATGTAGGCATGGGCCCGATCCGTTTGCAGCACGGTACGCAAGTACTAGTGTCTTGAAGCGGATACGGGCAGCCACTGGTAACCAGTGAAGGGAGCGGAGGAGCGGTGTAGTGTAACAGAACTTAGGTTGGTTAAAGACCAGTCGAGCTGCTGCATTCTGGATGAGCTGCAGAGGTCGGATGGCACTAGCAGGTAGACCAGCCAGTTGTACTAGTCTAGGCGTGAGATGACCAGAGCCTGGACCAGAACCTGCGCCGCCTTCTGAGTCAGAAGGGGACGTATTGTCCTGATGTTGTGCAGCATGTATCTACAGGAACGTGTTGTTGCAGTAATGTTGGCAGCAAGGGAGAGTTGACTGTTGAGTGTCACACCCAGGTTCCAAGCAGTCTGTGTTGGGGCTACCACGGAGTTGTCAAAGGTATTAGTCAGGTCATGGGTGGGAGAGACTTTCCCTGGAAGGAAAAGTAGTTCGGTCTTGTCAAGGTTGATTTTCAGGTGGTGTGAAGACATCAACTTAGAGATAGATGTCAGTCAGACAGGCTGAGATTCATGCTGCTACCTGTGTTTCAGATTGGGGAAAAGAGAGGATTAGCTGGGTGTCATCAGCGTAGCTGTGGTAGGAAAAGCTGTGTGAGTGAATGACAGAGCCGAGAGAGATGGTGTACAGAGAGAAGAGGAGGGGACCCAGTGGTGAGAGGACAAGGTTCGGACACAGATCCTCTCCAAGTTACCTGGTAAGTGCGGTCATTGAGGTAGGATGAGAGCAGGGAGAGAGCAGAGCCTGAGACACCCAGAGACACCTCATTAAACTTATAGTTTGAGCTACTTCATTAAAAAAAATGTAAGTTTGTGATGTCCTAAAGAGAGGGTCACGATTGAAATAGTTTACAAGAAGCAAACTGGTGGCAAATATTTAAAGCAGGCTGAATATTGTCTATGATCTAACAGATTAATTAAAAGAAAAGAAATTGTACATACAATTTGTTGGAATTATTTGCTATTTTAATCAATTTGAGTAAATTCTTGAAGATGGAAAAACTTAATGTAAATACTAATGTATAAATATGTTTTTCTTAAGAATTTATGCAAATGGTAAGTTTAATATAACTGTTCACATGGTTATTGGCTAAATTTCACTGTTGTCAAATTGTAAACCAAAAGTATGTGTGAGTTATTTTGTTTGTATGTGTAAAATTTGTCATTTGTGCATTTAGTTAAGAGAGCGTTTCATTGCTGGATAGATTTATATTTTCCATTAAAAATGCAAACACTTAATACATGAATAATCCATTATACAAAAATACTAAATACTAAAAATATAATGCAGTAAAGATTTCTAGCTTCAGCAAACTTCAGTTACTCCATCTCATGTGTCTTGGCCCGAGTCCTCGATGACATATGAGCACAGAAACTCAATAGAGGCACTCTGCGATGTCACCATGTATGTGTGAAGACACGAGCAGAGGTCAGACACAGAGGCCACTGGCTTTGGACAATGGGCTCCCAGTGTCTGCAGCTCTGAATGCCATTATTCATACAGATTAATAATCTCCCCCACTAAGAATTGCCATCCCGATCATAATGGCTTTATGCAGCGTCAATCTAGGAACCTTTGTACCCATTTAAGTGGCGAGTGTACTTAGCGAGGGCTCGTGTGTGATTGTTGGTCACAGGGTCATGGAAACAAAACCCCATCGTGGTGCCATTGTGAGGGTCGGGGTGAGTCAGGGGGAGTGAAAGAACTTTATTGGTGACTTGAGGGACTCGGGCGAAACTTTACGAGCTGGAGCAGACGTTAAAGTCCACGGGGCACGGCATCTCTCTCCGGTCTGCGTCTTGTTTGTGTTTGTTTAGTAACGAGTACAACGATTGGGAAATAGTTTTAGAGACTTTGTTGCGGTGCCATGGCAACACACGTCCGTTAATGATGCTGAGCTGATTATGGGAACAGCTGAAAGGTGAGCAGAGAACCATCACTATAAATATACAGCCGGATTGAATTGTCTTGATAGAAATACTTTTATTGCTATTATATGAAAGTAAATGTTTTTTCCTTCCGGACTGAAGTTAGATATGGTCGAAGCGAGAAGGCTGTTTTGAGAAGCTGCTTTCCTGTTGCTCTCTTCAATCAGATCTGGATGATGATGTGTTCAGAGAGGAATCTCTGTACTCTCTGTAGTGAATGAAATCATCCGAACCAAGAGAGGTCGTTGCAAAGCGTTTAAAGATGTGTCACTACAAACAGTAACGAATATTAAGAAGCTGTCTGGAAGTAATTTGATGATTGAGAGGATCTTGCTGCTTTTGAGTTGTGCTTAGTATTCTCTCTGAAGTCTTTTTTTCTTAAATGTGTCTCAGTGTGTGTTTGTGTGTCAGACTTGAAAAGACACATTGTCATTATTCATTTTGTTCACATTGGTTAAAAAGTAAAGAGGACAAGAGGAGAATTGAACCTTTTGTTGTGACGCTGTCTTCCTCTCACATTGTTCACCTGCTCTCTCATCTTCTCCCACAGCACAAAGAGAAATAAGAAGTCGACTAATCCAAGCACTGCACGGAGGGAAGTGAATTCCTGCACAAGCATGGCGGACCAGAAGTAAGTTTTAGCATGAAAAAAGAGCCTTCACCTCTTATTTGTACATTAGTTCAAATACCCATCTGCCGCCTTCGTTCTTGATTCGTGTGCCTTTGAATTCCTCAGAGGTCTATTAATATCCTTCACCTCTCTGCCAGGATACAAGACATCTGCCCTTTCACAGTTAGAGAAACACACCTCTGGAAAGTCTAATCTTGCCTGTAACGTAAAATCAAGTACTGCACAAGAAGGGACAACTAGAGGCAAAGCAGCAAGCTCTGTCTTGACCTTAAGGCGTGTTGGATTGTTTTCGTTTATCCGTTTTAAATCTGGCAGAGCAGCTGGAGATCAGATATGTTCCTGGTGGAAACCCTCCTCTTCCTTAGAAGTGTCCAAACTGATTAAATGTCTTTTGATTTTGATAAGCCTTTACTGAACATTTGGATAGGAACCATTTAATGTTGCTACATGCCCTATAGTGGCTGCTCTTGTCAAATCATCTGTGTTGTTTTACAGACCTCTTGCATTCTGAACATTCTGATATATGGTTTGAATGATTCGCTTTTTCCTTTACACAACTTAAAGTCGTACACTGAATGAATAGTCAGGTGATGTTGTCATGTCTTCCCCCCCTCAGAGACAACATAGATGACTTTAAAGTCCAGACAGCCAAGCATGCCAACATCAGCGCAGCCCCTTTACGGCCGCACAGTGAACACTCCAAAGACCGAGCGTCCAAAAGGCTTTCGATCGAGTCCAACGGGACCAGTGATGGAGGTGCGGGTTCCTCCACGCCCGTGGAGATCACCGCTTTGGAGGAGTCGTTTCGGCGCTTCGCCATCCACGGCGATACCCGCGCTACTGGCAAGGAGCTGCACGGCAAGAACTGGTCCAAACTCTGCAAGGACTGCGCCGTGATCGACGGCAAGAACATCACCCTGACTGACGTGGACATCGTCTTCAGCAAAGTCAAGTAAGAGAGAAACCAAATGTGCTGTTCTCTTTAAGACTGAATATTGTGAAATCATTTTTAGCCTGTTTGGAGTTTAATCTGCCAACATCTGGGCCGGTTAGGCTGTAGTAACTGACGTGCCACTACATGACTGTACCCTTTTATCACATACTTTACTGTTGCGGAGGCAGACATGACCACAGGTTTAGTCATCTCGATGCCTGAAAGGTCACTTATGTGGAACATTGTAGTAGAAAATAATTGGAGATGAAAACTGGCCCAGGACTGAACTATAGTTACGAATGATGAAGGATGTGTTTGTAGTTTCAATCATTTCCATGGAATTAAATCTATGGTCTGGTCTTTATCAGACAGTCAAGTAAAAGAAGCGCTGATCTTACTGTGCACGGGCCACATAGTTTCACTGCTATGATTCAATTATGATTGTCAATTTAGAAAACCAGCATAATATTATCAAACTAGAATGGAACTCAGTAGAGGGCATACCTCTGCCAGCAGTCAGTAATTTCACTAGATCCTGATTTTTATTTGAATCTGCACCAAATTACATACACTCATTAAAATCAGTCCCCTAAACAGTTTTTTTCATCAAGATCCATGAATAATTCTCTGGGAAATCAATGAAAAATGCCTAAAGTGAAACATAATTTCCTGGATCCACCCCCTGATCTGCATCCAAAGCTACATGTAATTGGCTCTTTCTTTGGTAATGTCTCATCCCTCCAGAAAATCCCATGGAAATCATGAGTAGTATTGGCGTAATCCTGCTAATGAACAAATAGATAAACAAACGTAGATAAAACACAACCTCATATTCTTTAGCTATGGAATACTACATTTTCAGTCTACATTAGTATTCATTCTTGTACGAGGTTGGCTTGGGGCGAAAGTGACCGTCAGAAAACAGCAGCCAGAGCAGGAGGCCAGGGCGGCTCAACTTGTATTTCCTCAGGCTGCGTTGATTCATCCTTTGCTGCTTGATTTGTGTAGACTCTAATAATAAGCTGTGACCTCAATGTTATTTCACCAAAAGGAGAGAACTTTTCATCTGTACCGCTGCGCTTATGTTTACCAAGTGTACCGAGCGTCTGCAAACCATTATGTCCTGATAACACATTGACAGATGAGTGTAGATATGTTCCACAGATTAGATCGTAACGTTCCTTAAGCACCACAGAATAAAGAGGGTGTAAGAAAGGACAAGGCTTTTACAATGTGGGGCTTGTCCGGGTGTGTGTGGCTATTCTGGAGATATTCATTCATACACAAAGCAGCAGTTTTTTTTTTATCTTGGTTGAATGAAGTGAATTAATGATTCTGCTTGACGGCGCCAGAATAGAGGAGCAAGGCTGGAGGCCACTCGTCATCACATATTCCTACAGGAGAGGACAGGTTGCTTAGGAATCTCACACTGATTTAGTGGATTTTCCATCTTCTGCTGGTGTGTAACCAAAGGTCAATCTCAGTCACTTTGTGTACACACTCATTTAAAAGAGATTCCAAAATGGTTTTATGTATTATTTTTCTTGTTGAAACTGTTTGTTCCTGCCCTGGGTTCAGGGAAGATAACAAGGCCATTTCAAAAGGCTGTTAGTCATTTTAAATACATTTCCAGGAAACTAGGACCTACCGCTAACTGACTATTATCACTATCAAACAAACAGTGCAGTGTAAACTAAAGTGGCTTTATGTTGTCATGTCAGATTTATTTGCACACCAAGCAAAGACATGCAAAGAAGGTCAATTCCCCTGAATGAAAAGAAAAAAATGTTATTGGAGCATCCATAAGCATGCAGTGGCTGGATTTAGCCCTCACACACATACGGACTCAGATGGTAGAGCCTTCATCTATTCTCAAGCATTATCAAATATAGTCCATGACATTTCTAAACCTCATTCTTTCACATATAGAACATCCGGCTCATGAAAGGCGACACCCTAACAATGCTCTTTCACAACAAGATGCTGACAGATAAGTAGAATTTGGCTGCAGGATATAACAATGGAGAACGAAATATGCAGACTGAAGCGCCTCTTTCCAGGGGTGTATCTCAGATCAAAATCAGGGGCCAGATAGGGGGCCACAATTAACACAATTATATGTCCAACATCCATGCACATATAGCCCTGGTTCGTTTAATGATTGGCTATATTTGTGTGCCTTAGATGAACAGTTTCTGCTGAGAAATGATAAGCAACTTGGACCAAAAAGAGCCCTTAGAGATCCTGCAGGTTTTCTATAAACATCCCTTCATTATTTCACACACCACTGATACCTCCAGAACATGTGTACAGTTCTCTACAAGGAACTGGACACATGTTCTGGAAGTATCCTTGCTTTCGTGACTCTTCACATCAAAACCTTCCCTGTTGGCATGGTAATGGGCTCATGTTTACTGCTCTGAGCATTTTCTTGGCCAGACTAGAGAAGGAACTTTTACGTCGACTGTGGGATTTAAGCTTGTTTACATCCAGTTCTGTTGGTGAGCAACAACAATATTTTGTAATAGACATTTAAGTAGAAAAATGTGTTCCACATCTTTTCACACGGACTTTGTTTTGTGATGAATATGTGCAGCGTTGTATACATTCTGTTCTTGGATGTGTGTTTGGGTTTGTTGAGGCCTACAGGTCCTAATCAGGGTCCTACAATATCCCAGCATGCATTTTGAACCAGCTTCACTAAGCTCTGCAGAGTGTTGAGCGAGATAGTAAAGTGATTTCTGAGTGTGTGTGTGTGTGTGTGTGTGTGTGTGTGTGTGTGTGTGTGTGTGTGTGTGTGTGTGTGTGTGTGTGTGTGTGTCGGCTTCAGAGGCAGCCACGGGATAAAAAGCAGCACAAACTGGGGGAGGGGCTCATTTTCATGTAGTTTTTGACTCCAGGCACAACTGAGTCAGGGAGCGCTGCCATGTCAGAGGAGCAGATCTCCACTCTCCTTTTAATCAGTGTCAAAGCTCTTTGCTTACACATGAAAAAATTAAACAGCTTAATGAGCACTGGCTAATCACAGCATGGCTGAACTAACCCTGATTCATAGTGGAGGTCAGCCGCACCACATTGAGGCTCTGCCGTGCTGTGTGGCTGCTCGGAGCCAAAGAACACCACAACATAAACAATGGGTGAGGTAGAAATCTGGAATGGACTAATTAACTCCTAGCACGATCTGATGGTGGCTTCATTTTCCAGGCCTTGGTTGTTTTTCCTCATCGCTGAACATGAGCGAAGGCTGTGCACCAGCATTGTGCAGATTCAACCGGCTCTTATGTCAGATCCACGCAGGAGCGGCTGCTCATTGTTTTCTGATTTGTTGTTGTGTTTTTTGATTTGCTGTTGAGTTTTCACATTTGTCGTTGTGATTTGCTCTTCGGGGCCACCGTAGTGAAGCTCTTCCAGTGGTCTAGACTAGAAAAGCATAATATCAATACAATCCATTTACCATGTGGATCATGTGCCGCAGATGGTTGGACTCCTTATATAAACAGCAGGTCATCAGTATCCCAAACTAAAATAAAGCTCCTCTCGCCCACTGAACATTTGTTCTTTCTAACCTCATCACAGCCTCCTCAGATTTGCTATTTTTACAGCACACTTACACTGTTTAACTATTTGTATACTCTGGAGGATCTAATGTTCAGTATGGAGAGGTCCAGTTTTCCCTCTGACAATACACAGCATGGAACAGGCGCAGAGGACTGGAGCTCTCATATGTTCAACACTGATGGATCGCCCAAACACGACCGTTCACTGGATGAGTCAAATTAATAATAAACCCAAACATCCCTGTTTATTGTAGCTTGTTGCCATGACAGCAGGTTGCCCGGAGAGACTGCTGGATTTATTGGCTGTTGTTTAGGCAACCTATCACCACAGCAATGGCTGTTTGTGTTTGTGTTACTATGCACTTTTAACGTGGAAGTGAATCCGGCAAATGGCCAGTTAGACAAGTAGAGTTCTCTCAGAAGGAGAATGATTGATGATGATCTGTGGCTTGGTATTGGTTAGTGGTTCAAACAGATTGAGCTTCTAAATGAAAAGGCAGGGCCTCACAACACCCTTCAGCAGGTCCAAATGTCCTTATTAGACAGCTTGAATGAGAAACATCAGGGCTCTGGGCCCTGAGTTATACAGCTCAACGCAATATGATAAATAATATGAAGAGACATTCACATATACAGCCTACAGCTGTGTGTGTGTGTAAGTCTGCGGAGTTGCTCAGACGACAGTGAAGTACTGAGAAACACTGGGAGACGAGATCCAAACAGTAAAAGTTTTCTCAGTGTTTATCTCAGTAGGATACCATCTCTATGCTGTCTTACATCTGCCACGCTGAAGTGATCACACATGGCTGCGTGCACACCACCGCCTGCTCTCGTTTTATACTTTCAGATTGAAAGGATGTAGAGAAGAGCTGCTGACAAGGCGATCCTAAACATAGGCTTTTCTTTGTCCACGGAGAAATCTCCATACGTCTTTTGGGGTTTTGTGCGCTGCACTGTGACAAGTGTTATCCCCTTCTTAAGCTCCGTTTCCACCCACATTGCAGGAAGAAATCCTGCCGCACCATCACATTTGACGAGTTCAAAGTTGCACTCGGAGAGCTGGCCAGGAAGAAATACAAAGAGAAGACAGTAGAGGAGGCCGAGGCCGAGGTGTTCAAGCAGATCGAAGGGAAGGCACCCGTCATTGCAGGAGTCACGGTAAGTCTCACAACGGGAATAATACTGATGTCATTACACATCACATCCATTTGTACCAGCGATCACAGTATGAACTTAAATGTTGTCCCACAGAGAGCCGTGGCTTCCCCTACAGTGAGCCGCCTTACAGACCCCACCAAGTTTACAGGGTCACACAAGGAGCGCTTCGACGGCACCGGCCGTGGGAAGGGTAAGGCAGGACGGGTAGACATAGTTGACACTTCCGGATACGTCTCGGGATACAAACATCGAGGGTCGTATGAAAAGAAAATCAATAAACCAACCGATTAAAGACGAGGAAATAAACTTTTGATCAACTACCAGGATCATTTTTTATTTCAAAAAATTAAGAAGAGTACTCAAAGAAAGCACAAAAGAAAAATGATTTCATACATTTTCCCGCCCATTTATTTAGTGCGTGCGTGAGTGTATCTGTGTGTGTGTGTGTGTGTGTGTGTGCAAGAGAGAGATGTTTTTTTTAGTTCCTCTCTTTGTCAAGTGTGAGAACTGGAAAATTGTTTACATCTATTTTTACAAAGTCATCACCAGCTGGTACATTCCTGTCAGAGAGCGAGTTACTGCCAAACACTGAAGAGAACAAACCATTCTATGAACATTGAAGCGTTGTTGTTATGATAGGGCCTTATTATATTTATTGAGCACAAAGAACAACAACATGCCAAGAAAAACTGAATAAAGTGGGGCGACGGTTTTGATGAATCAACAACATTGCACTTTTTAATGGAAATGTTTCTATTCCCAGATTTACCTGAAGAAAAGCATCATTAATTTGTTTTGCAGAGTTTCGATAATTGCCACACTTTTGACACAGATATTATCGTACCTGTTGTTTTGTTATTACTTCAATTGTTAATTCCATCCCCTCCTAATCGTCTGTCTGCCTTCCCCTCTTGTCAACCGTCTGTAAAATCTACTGTTCATTTAATCTCATTACACAAGCTCGCATTGTCATTTGAATAATTTGAGTTGAGCTCAGACCAAGACAGATACATTATTATGAAAGCTTTCTCAAACCAGTCTTAAATAAAGATTATGACATATTTGTTTTCTTCTGTAAATACGACAAAAGCACAAAAAACTAAGAAGGCCTGTTTTTAACTGTTTAAACAAAAAGTATTTCCAGTTTTATATCTTTGTCTTTATTCGGAGTTCATTCTCTTGACAAACTGTTTTGCTAACATGCATTTCAAGTATTAAATTGGTGAATCCAGCTGAAGGAAGCTCTAACCACAGTAGATGAGCTCGGTTGTACAAGATTGTATTTTCTCTTATATTGTTACTCCCTCGATTAGATTTCTATACAGTAGTTCTAATATATTTGTGGTAAGATTGTGTATATTCTAAAACATTAGAGCCACATGGCTTAATTTATGACACTGGCTTTGTACTTTTTTTTCTTGTATTGCTGTACTTTGTGCATGTTATGTATATTGCATATGATTCAGAAGCATAAAGATGACATTAGGAGTTTGTCTTAACTTATCTTAACTGCTGTGCCTGCTGTGAAGACAGACTACTGGACAGACTTAATTATTTTCTTGCAAAAAAATATATTAAGTGATGACATTGTGGGGTCATTGATGGAGTATTAGGGCCACTTAAAAGGGAAATAAAAGGGAACAGGTTTTAAGAATACATTCATTATATATAAAGTCATCATTTTATGAGAAAGAAGTTGTAATTATTAGAGAATAAAGTCATAATCTCAGGCAGGAAATATCAGAAAATGAGGAATGTGGCACATCTTATATTTCACAAATAACAAAATATTAAATCATTTTGCAAATCAGCACCGATGTGGTGTTAGTATCAGGACTTTGAAAAGATTGTGTAACAAACCGTGTCTATTCTGATGAAACTTGGAGGAAGTGGCCTCTTTAGTGGAGGAGGAAATGTTCGGTCGTGGTCAAATGTGAGGTTAGTTACATCTGTGTGAGATTCAAATGGGTTGCGTAGTTTCTCAGGAAACAATGATATTGGTTCAAGATTTTGGAACCAGATAAAGTGGAACTTAGTGCGACTCTATTTTCTTAATAAAATAAAAAAGAATCCTTGTTAAAATTTGACTTTATTCTTGTAATATTATGACTTTTCTCTCAATTATAACTTTATTCTTGAAATCTCGTTTTTTTTCTTCAATACGGCCCTAACACTCTGTCCTAGATCGTGACAAAAAATATCGTACTGCTTGAAATCAATATGTATAAACTTGTACATGTACAAAGTCAGCCACACACTAATGCTATCAGATTTGTCTCATGATAAAGATTTAGAAGACATTTCATGTGCGGTACTGTCATCCAAATCGCAACTAAAAACAAAAGGATGTTTTTTTTACTGATGTATCCTGACGTACTGCATACTCTATGAGAAAAAGGGAAAATTGCACAGGTAATAAACTTTTATAGAATAATATTTTTCCAGCATAGTGACAGTGTTTCTGCCGCACTCGTCACACACTACCTGTAGCCTCAGCTGATGAAGAATCAGGCACCAAGTTGAAAACAAGCAGCTATCGGTCGGTGTGTTAGTATTTGTCTGCTGCAGTAGCTTAGGTATGATCTGTTTTCTGTGCTTAATGCCAAATACTGTGCACCTTTAATGTGGAGGAACGATACGGTCTTATTCTTGTTTTTTTTCAAATAACTTTTAATGTACTGTTGTGCCCTGGTGCATGCAGCGTGGTTTTGTTCTTGTTCTTTAGACCTCTTAATGTGTGTTCATGATTTGTAGTGCTTTATTGAAAATAAAAAAATCTGTCAAAATATGATGTTTTATTTTTTATTATGGCTTTTTCCAGGAACGTATACCATTCACATGAGAGTAAAAGCTACATTCAGCTGAGTTTATGCAGAGTCCACAGTCTAACCTGGTTTGCCAGGTCCTGCATTAGTGTCTGCGAGAGAAAAGTGCATGTGTGCGAAGCTCTCCAGCCCCAAGGCAGAGGTATAAATAAAGTCACAGTGCAGCTGGAATCTAGATGCATTCATTCCACTGCAGTGTACAAAGCAGATGGAGACACAACTGACCTAAAAACAGAAACAAAAAAACAGCCAAGAGAGACGCAATCTTGCTATTGATCCAGGAAATACGTTGTGACCTTCTCTCGAACATATTTTCCTCTAAAATCATTTGTTAGCATAACGGCCTTGACACAATTATACACAACCATGCTTGAATGAATGGCCTTTCTCTGTCATTGTTTCCATCAAGAAAACACATTCTATAAATTTTTGGGGGGAAAATAATAAACATTAATGGAATCGACTGGGAACTTACTACAATCAAAAATGAAGTGTACACTGCAAGGACTATAAATAAATAAAAAATGAATTACAAACACTCTTTAGCTGCCGGGCCTCATGCAATTACTGCAATGCTAATATGACACATATTTTCATACCGGTGTGTATCTCCTCATTCAAATGCTTCTTTTACGTTCCTCTCTCCCCTTCAGCTCAGCTAGCAAACCTTCAGTGGTAGCCACCAGGGACCTGCAGCACATACACAACCACATCCACATCACATAAACAACCATCAGAGCGGAAACGATTTAGAGTGCCAACGTTCAAACGGGGGAATCTTCTCACCTGGCTTTCTTGCAGTATATCTGACGATTCCTTGACTTTCTCAGCCTGGTGCACTTTCTCCTTCAGCCCCTCGATCTCTTTCCTCAGCTCCTCCACTTCTGTCTGAGCCTCTAAGGATGTGCAAGTGTGAGTTCAGTGTAAGGAAAACCGCCAAATGTTCAGATGTATCTCCCACTGGGATTTACACCCACCTTTAATCTGAGTCATAGGTGAACTTTTCATCATAGACTTGAGATACTGTCGCTCTAACTTGATGAGCTGTTTCTGCAGAGCAACATTTTCCTCCAAGACAATCCTCAGCTGCTCGTTTAGTTTGCCCTGTGATGAAGTAAAGACAATAAACACTGTGTGCTTTTCAAAACTAGGAAGGATTCCTGGAGCTCAAGATTGTTTTCGAGAGCTGAATCCACTCACAACTGCAGAGCGAGTTTCCTCCAGCTGAGCAGAGAGGTTACGGACTTCAGTTTTGTGCCCTTGCTCTTGTGCAGCCGCTTGGACACTCAGCGCGCCGGCTTCCCGTCTTAAGGTCCTGACCTCAGCCTCCCGGATGGAAATATCGTTTTCCATCATAGAGAGGATCTGGACTGCCTGAGCTAGAGCCAAAAATAGAAATGATGTGAAGATATTCATTATCAGTACGTGGAGGCTACATTCCAGAAACCAAACTCAAACTCACACAGGAAGTTGTTGTTTTGATGCAGTGACCTCTCTCCTTTCCAGTGTTTGTCCACAAGATTAAGAAGCATCTCCAGGGGTTTCCTGTAACTACCCTGCGAGATGAATTCACAGATACTGTAAGTTGATATCAGGAGCAAAATAACCTCAAGTATGATTTGTTCTTGAAGGGAGAAGGAACTATTCATGATTCAGTGCACAGACTAGTGAAAAAAACTGAAAACTTCCAACCTTTTTCTTCATTTCCTCTTGCTGCAGTGAGCTGGAGCCCCCTTCTGTCTTGTTGAAGCTGGAGTAGGTCAGTCTTAGAGGATGTAAGATGGGGTTAGAGGGGTCAGACAGATTCAAACCAGGACGATGTGGACTGGGAGGTCGGATGTTAATGAATGAAGAACAAAGACGCTGACTTTGATCTGGAAAGAATATTTAAAAAAATACACAATTCATCAACATAACAAGATATGATAACATTTGGTATTTGTGGATGTGTGTGACTTCTGTCAGGGGATCGTTTTGAATGTAGATATTCAGCTCTGTACCAGGATTGGGGGTGAAATGTCCCTTGGCCATGTGTCTGGTCTGTTTGGGGTAATCCTCCTGTTTTCCAGGTGCAGGTCTGCGTTTCTCTACATAGGGGCCGAAGGACACCTTTGGTCTCTCAGTCACTTTTGATGAGGTAGAACTTTTTTTATGAGACAGATCTTTCACGTGTGGCATTTTCGACCTGGTGTTATCTGGTAAATTACAAATATCACAATGGAAGTGTGGTAGATATTAATTGGTCTTCAATTAAGGGGCTGTATTCATGATTCAAAACTAAAAGGAAGAATTATGTCTCCCCCAAGTGGTGGTTTTGCACATTGTCAGCGAGCTATAAGAAAAAACGTACCATATTTTGTGGGGGGATACCTCAGGATGGATTTAGCCGTTTCCTTAAATAAATATGAGAACATACAGTAAGTGTGATAATGTAAATATATGACTGATGATATGGTTTCACATACAGCAAAATGAAGTCACCTGTTTTGGAGTTGAGCTCCTCTGTTCTGTAAAATCGTTTGGTTCTTCCTCTATAGGTTCTGAGACAGAAGATGGTTTGAAATTGATAAAAGGTTTGAAAACAAAACATGAAATTCAGATGAGAATTGACTGTTGGTTTCACTTTTGTCTCCAGGATTCATCTCCACAAAGTTTAATACAATATCATCGGGTTCAGTCAGGAGAGAGAGCCTCTTGGTCAAGCGGTTAACTTGAGCCAATCTCGCATCGCTGCTTCTGGAAACCACAATAAAGACCAATCAGGGTTACATAGCTTTTGTCATTTAAAACCTCCACGTAAGTTTGTGTTGTTATATGATATATAAAATTACCTTTTGTCTTCACACTGACTTTGACGGGAGCTCTTCGGGTTAGGTAAAATGTCAGAGGAGAACTGCATTATGGCAGCTTTGCGCTCGGTGTCTCTGACTGAACAGCTATCTGGAGAGCAATGGAGGACACTTATTAGTAAAACTTGTCTGAGAAGAACACAGTCAGAGTTAAATGGCCACATCTTACCGAGCTTGCGTAGATTGGGCATGGCATGTACCACGTAAGGGCGGAAGTTTGGGTAACGTTTGGTCAGAGGGTTGAGTCGGAGGTCCAGCTCTCTCAAAGATGTCAGCTCATACAGCACTTTCACCTCTTCGAGGGAGGGTATGCAGTTATAGTACAGGATCAGCCTCTCCAGCGATTTCAAGTGTTGCACCCCCTGGAAAGAAGCCGATAAAGATTAAACAGAGGTTAGGCAAACTTATTTAATTCAGTTCATTACTGACAATGCAATACTTACAATTAAAATTTGAGAAAATGCTTGATTTTTTTTGAGTAGAGTCATTGGAGTTGTATTATAAAAAAAGAAAACAACAATGACGATACAACTTCTCCATTTAAAAAAAAAAAGCCAGAGCAAAAACACGGTGTCTGGAATTTATATATTTAACTGTGTAACAGCATTTGAACAAGTTGATAGAGATTGTGTGTTGTGTAATCTTTCTCCTATGGCCAAAAATGATATCAAGATGTCAATCTTGATAATTATCACATTTAATGTCATTTTATTATTTCTTTTAAGTTTAAAGACTTTAAAGATTGTGGTTTTTAACTCCTCTTTATGGACAGAGAATGACAAACACTTGATAAACATTTTACCAATCTGAGGTAGATCAGTTATGTGTTATGCTCAATATGCACAATGTAAATGCATGGTATGGATGTATAGTGGACTTTTGTTTTATCACTTTTGATGATAATTATATTTCGACGATTATAGATCTTGTTTTATTGCCCAGCCCTATTTCCACTAAACAAAGATACCTTAGGGAAAGTAGAAGGGTGAAGCTGATCTTTATAGTGCAACAAACACAGTTTAACACTGTTGCACATTTTTGTTAAGGTTGGGTTTAATAATAAAGGTTTAATAAGGGGTATATAGTATATTATCGTTTTTAAAAACCCACCTCAACAGAGACGAGAGCATTGCAGGACAGATCCAGAGACTTGAGAAGGACGAAGTTGTTCAGAGCATTTCCCAGATGTCTGATCTTCTCCTCATATGTCCCCGGGAGGCTCAGCGAGCGGACATCACCTGTTCAAACACATGTTTAAAATATATTTATAAATAAAGTTACACCGCGGCTGCATGACTCTGGTGCTTTGCATCATGGGACAGTTGCTGCTGCTACGTTAGCTGCCGTTAGCTTAGCTACCGACAACAAACTGCAATTATTTGAAGTTACCGGAGCTAAAGCGTCGTGGCTTCACTTTAAGTATTTGTTAGAACTCACACCTAAATAAACATTTTACTGAAAGGAGATAATATTACTCAGACACGGATGTTTTAATCGCAGTCGGTCCCGTATCCACTGCTCTGTTATTGTTGTCAAACACTCCGCCGCCATACTTTTCGAACTTTTGCTGCCTTCACGTGCTGCCGGAAAAACAATACTTTCCATTTGGCCAAGTACATTAGCGCCCCCTGCTGTTTCATAGAGTTCAACCATGGATAACAAGACTCCTGAGTTCAGCCTAAACATTTATAGTTCAGATTTATGTTTATCATTTCTTTCTGCTTATGTTATCTAGGTTTGTAGGAAACAAATAATTTGAGCATATTGTTTTGTTTCCTACCAACAGTCTTAAAATAAATCAATAAAATTCAGTTTTTGCTATATCTGATCCAAATATATTTTATCTATTTATCTGACCAAAATTGTCATTGACGGTAAACAACAACAAAATATTGTTAATTTAACAAATATATATTTCTTGTAAATGGAGGCATTTAGAGTTCTAGTTTATATGGCATACAAAATATCAGTTTAAAGTGCTTTGAAAATTAAAATGCAGAGTACAATTTAATTATTAATAAGGAATTACAAAAAGCCATTAAAACCCAGTTTTTGTATTCATATTGTTTGGCCAGCAACACTACTAGTAATAATTCTGCTGGAATAGTGTCAGAGTTCACGAGAACAACCTGAACGCATCTCTTTGGCGCATGCGCAGTGTCCAGTTCCTCGCGGTCACATGTCCAAACAAACAAACCTGAAGTTTTGTTCTAGGTGTTTCGCTTCGACTTGATTCATACGTCACAACCTGAGCTGCATATACACGCCACGTTCATATTAAATGACGTCAGACACACTCGTCAGAAGCTAACCGACCTCCTCCGTTACCGTTAGTGACGGAAACGTCGGTGACATCGTGGATGTTCGCACAAGTTCAGCTCCAGGATCCCGACCAATGGCGTCCAGTGTGACACAGTGGGTCACTTCATGCTCCAACATCGTGCTGTCCGTCACTGCTCTGTGCTCCTCGTACAGACTCTTCAAGGTACGTATCATTTACTATCATTTCTATTTCATAACATATCCATTATTCATGTGTTATTTATATATTTAGCTGTAATTGTTAAAGCAAAACGTGCTGCTTTTCCTTCTCATAGATCACAGTAAAGTGAGTATCTTTTGATTTTTGACTTCTGGTTGACATTTTCTAGACCAACCGATTATTGGTAAATCAAGAAACAATCAGTAGATTCATCAATAATGAAAATAATGGGTTAGTTGCAGCCTCTGTGACTTTGTTTTTACTCAGCTACCCTCACTGCTCGTTTAGACTTTGCTGTTTTGAAGCTAAATTCAAATATTCATTGCTAATATAACATGTGCTGATGAGACAGACTGATTAGAGGTTAGTTCTTCAATAAATACAGTCATGTGTTGCATGTCTCACTTAGTGATGGATGATAAAATAACATCAATAGTTATTGCAGTGTGATTTTCATCAATACCAATATAGCAAAGGATATAAAGCATATTGATAAAATGTGCACTGTGTATAGTGAGAAGGTATAAAATGAACTGATCCACCTCAGATTTCTAACACATCTTAAAGTGTGTGCCATTCCCGGCTCATACAGAGATTTTAAGACCACAACCTTCACTGAGAAGCAAAAATCAATCTTTAAACTTATCAGAATTAAAAATGCAACATTTAGTGTGATTATTATCAATATTGACTGATGTGAAAAGTTTTATCTCCGCTCAGTCTCACTCTGTACTTTTGCTCCTGTCTCTGCAGGACCACAGAGCTCCATCAGTCGGCCTTTTCCTGCTGGGACTCTCTGCAGCAGCTTGCGTCCTGCAGCCGTCCAGCTCCCAGCTGACCGCCCTCCAGAGAGAAGCCGAGTGGGCCGGTGAGCTTCTGGCTCCAGCGCTGGTCTCCTTTGACTTCCTGTGGCTCAGTCAAGACCACAACACGGCGCATATTCTCCTGTGTGGCTCCTGTCTGCTGCTGGGACTGTGCGACTGGCTCTCGGCAGACGCCTTCTCTGTGATGACCTGCTGCCTGGGCCTGTCCTCCCTCTCCTGCTGCCTCATGGTGTGTCTGTTTGCTGGGAATGCTTTAGGGGCCCTGGGTGGTGTGGCCCTCAGTCTACCTTTACTTGTGACTCCCCAGGTTGGGACAAACACGTTGGCTCTGCTCATGTCTCCGGCTGCCTCTGAGGGACTGATGAAGTGGGTTTTGAAAGGGGCCTTGTCGATAGGCTGCTGGGCCTCAACCAGGGCCCTCGGCAAGTTTCTCCTGGACGTGACCGACCAATGTAACATCAGCATCGAGTAAATGAGTAGAGTTCTGTGTGATTAGTCAGAATCTGGTTACACATCTAGATTGTGAAGTGCTGCAAAGACAGATACCAGATACTAAAATATAACATGTCTAACTTATAAGCATTTTATGTTTGACTTTTTATATAAGTTAATACAATTGTTATTTCAACAAGAATTTCAACAAGTTTGATAATCGGTTAACCAAGCAAGTAAAAATCATTAAACAAAAATGCCAACATAAGCTGATCCAGGATTCTAAAACAACTTGTACGTGCTGCTTTTCCTTAATTACATCTCTACAAATTAAATATCTTGTGGCTTTTAAAACATTATTGGGACAAGATGAATAATTTGAAGATGTTACATTGGGCTTTGGTTAATTGAGACAGGTCCTTTTGATAAGTAGTAAAAATAACGATTGGCTGCAGCACCACACTGCAGATCTCAGGGACTAAGAAAAAAAAATTCTATTAAAAGGTCATCTTAGTAATTCACAGTTCATTGGTTCATACAGCAGCTGCTACACTGAGACCTCGTCTGAACTCTGTATGAACTGATCTGAATAAACGAAAGACCGATACCACTGAAAACCCTAATTTGCGTGTGATGGAAGTTTTCTTGAAGCTGGTGAAAGGAGAACTCAGGCAGCTGCTGATGTCTTATGCAGAAGATTTTAATGTAGGCTTGATGCATCAAGGAGACCAGAAGGTGAAACAATATACAAACGCTAACAGAGTAACATGAACAATTGTCACCCCAAAGTCTGAAGATGTCTCCCACAGCCTCCCAATTTATGTCCCTCATCTTGCGTCCCCCATTCCAACAGCACATCCACGAAAAGCATGCATACCTAACCTTTACGTCTAGCCACTGATGTAATACTCAAAAGAATTGGAGTTGGTGCCTCTCTGTCTGGGCATCTGAATAAGATATGAAAGTCCATGAGCGTAGATATTACAATGTACTGCTAGTTGGCCCTTTATCTATAACCTGACCTTGGGTACTGCTTAGAGAGTGAAGGGAGTATCTGTTGAATGAGTCTCTTCACGGTGAACAGATTTACTGTCTGAGGATGGTCAAAAATTCTCTCACAAAGAGTATGTGACTGAAATGTTATAATCACAGCAGCTCCTGGTGGTGTTGTGTAGCTGTATTGGGTGAACTGGAAGTGCCTGGGTGACATTTATATTGTCCTCTATGATCATCTCAGTGTGCGTGCACTTAATGTCAGGCTGCACATATGTCTCTTCTAACAGCTTTAGTGTTTCTAGCAGCATCCAGCTGCCTCAGGTTCTGTTTGTCCTGCAGCCTCAGCAGTTAAAGTACCTGCAGTGCTCTGAGCTCTGGGCCCTGCTCTTACCTCATCATCTCCGTTTGATATTTATCGATGCATCTTTTTTACGAGTTCTTCCTTAGTGTTTAGCTACTGCAATGTTTTCTGAAATGACAGCATCTGTTTATTTCACCTTTACCTAAATAGTGTCTGTATAATTTTGTTTGGCCACAGTCTTGCCCTTGCAGGGTATTGATATTTTTTACAGAGTTTTGCAGGGGACACTGCAGATTCTCTCTCAGGATTTGTTGTGAGCCGCTGCCTCAGCAGTTTTACTGCATCATATGTGCATGTGTCTGTGCCTGTCTGTGGGACAGAGCCTTTGTCAGAACTCAAGACACTGAGGTCACTAGTGGTATTTTCAATGTGATCAATCATTTATGTGCACATTTGTGAGTTTGCAGTGCCAATATAATTACTATAATTGTGCTGCCTGTTTTTTTGTTGTAATGCGTTATCATTCAGTTATCATTGGCAATGTGGACGGGGTTTTTTTTATGTTGAATATATTTTTATTTATTCATTTTCTTTGGGTGAACAGCAAATGTTAATATAAACTAAGAAGACATGTCTTGAATAAATAATCCAAATGTTATTCCCAGTCACTGTATGTAACGTTACATTGCATTTTCTTAGTTCACGTTCAACTGTCCCCCTATTGTGCCATTTATAATCCTTCATCTTCATCCAACATCCCAGTATTTCTCAAGTACAGTATCCCATACGAGAACCCAGAACCTGGCACATTTCATACCTCTGTCTCAGGATGAATGCGAGTGTGAATAGTCATTAGCCTCCATTTGTCAGGGCTGTGTTGTTCCCTGCTTCTCGCCCAATGTCAGCTGGGATTGACTCCAGCCCCCCCGCGACCCTTTAAAGGACAAGAGCTGTAGATAATGGATGGATGGTCTCAAGCTGCTGGTGTCAGCACCAACAGCTCAATCAGTCCCTATAACACTGTATTTTAAAAAGCCCCACGCTAACACCTTCACTCCACTGCTGCAGCAGATCAGGAAACTGCAGCGGGCATGCTCGCTGCAGCTGCAGCCTGTGGATGGAGCAAAGTGGAGAGGAGGAGGAGGAGGAGGAGAGAGGGGAGGAGAGAGAACAGTTGAGAGGGAGCCACAAAGGAGCTGCACACAGCACCAGGATGCTGTTGCAGCTCTGAGAACAAGGGCTGCACGGGAAGATTTGTCATTGTCGACACGGATGGAGAAGAAAGAGGAATACAAACGATGGGAATGTTAAATTATGATCACCTAAGAGGAGACGATATGTGATAAGGTAAAGATGAAGCATATTGCATGATGGGAGTTGAATGACAGTTAATACAGAAAAAAAGATGCCCTGGTGTATTGAGATCAGTATTACCATAATGCATCACCTGATTATCTGTATAACATGAGTGTTAATAATATAATGTGAAGATAACAGTATTTCTAGCTTTTCTGCTGCATGACAGACTTGAATGTGAATGTTGTCATTTACAGGGACTCTTGGGTGGCGTGGAGATGTACGCCTTCTACTCCCTATTAGTCTACATCTTCTACACTGTCTTTAAGAAGGAGGAGGACGATGACTCCTTGGAGGGGGCGTGTGGAGCTTCCTCAGACGTATGTCTAGCCACATCATGTCCATTCTCGGGGGTCGTCTGTCAGGAAAGCATTTTTTAGAAGGGACATGGATGCGTTACTTATATGACAGTAAAAAAAAAAAAACAAGGTTACAGGCTCCCTCATAAAGGTTTCCATGTTGGCAGCCTCATTGCATGTAATTATGTGCATTTCTATGTATGCAACATGTAAATATTTTGTTCTTGTCTGACCCTCATGCATGATGCTGTACTCAGGAGCCAGGACCTGTTTCCATGGAAACAGGGAGAAGGAGGAGAGATGGCCACACCCCCAAAATAAGGAAAAAAGCTTGTGCTCCCTTAAGTGAATCAAGTGAGTGCTCGCTTTGTATAGAGCAAAACAAATGCTGGTGTATTGATATAGGTTATTGATATTTTCTGTTAATTGATTCATTTACATTCATCACATCAATGGGGTTTGTTGTCATCCAGGCAGCAGCAGTGAAAGTGATGAAATGTCCCCAAATGAAGAAGATGAAGAAGTTGGCCCTGACCTCCCAGCATGCACTCCTCTGGCTGCCTTTTTGTCCTTCAAGCAGGAGGCTGAGAAGAGACGGGTCTCACAGGTTCAGCAAGAAACAACAGGAAAGGTATCGAAACTGTGGCATCACTCTGACTGAGCTGCTCACCTGATGCAGGAACATCAATCCACAGTTCCCCAGAGAGGAGCTTCTGTAGTCATACTAAACGTTGTGCCTGTGTGTGTGTGTGTGTGTGCATGCACTGCGCAGTTGGCGGAGTCTCCTCTGATGGCGGTGATGTCCCACTTGCTGAGTTTTCTGGAGCAGTACTCCCACTTCCAGCAGCTGCAGCAGCAGGCCGACCAGTACCGCGTTCAGCTGAAGAGACACCGCGTCCAGCACCGCCGGCAGATGAAGGCCCTGCGAGCCTCCTACCGCCAGCGCCTCAGGGACAAGAGCAGCATCATCAGCGACCTGGAGGACGCCATCAGCCAGCAGCAGTCCCCCAGCCCACTGAGCGAGGGTGAGGAGAGAGGGAAGAAAGGATGTAGGAGGGTGAAATTAAGGTGCAAGAGAGATGGGGGAGGTCGTGGGGTTGTTTTAATAACTGGGAAGATTGGTTGGTGTGAAAAAAGGGCCAGAAAAGTGCTAAGAGGTAGATTTATGATGTGAGACCTGAGATTGGATGAGATCATGTGATGGATGGAGGAAGATGCATTAGGAGGAGGATGAATATACTGTGCTCTCATTGGCTGTAGGTACATTCAAGTAATTTTCCATTACTGTTTGAAAATGTGAACAGGATTCAAGAAGGGAGTGATTTCTTCTTCTAATATCAGGGGGGTGATTCCGGTTAAAAGATTTATTTCAGTGTGCTGTGAAGTGGCTTTTCCAATCTTCTCTCAGTAAGATTAGATTTTTCAACTGGGGACCCACTGTACACCTTTTCATCGAAGAACACAGGCACCAGCAGGGGAGAAGACTGATTAGATTTGTGTGGGATTAAATCAAGTTGGCGTCAGTGATGTCACCGGGCCGACACTGTTCAGCTGCGGCCGACCTCACAGCTTTTAAAGTTGGTATCTGCTGCATGTCAGACTTGACTAGGTGGTTGTTTGACCTCAGAGCACAAGAGAAACCCCAACGACTCCATCTGCCCAGCACGTGAACAAATGCATGACTCCAGATCAGACTCCTGTCCTCAGGCTGACTGGTGCAGCCTCAGAGTCAGTATGCATGATAGCAGGTACGATAACCAGTGCGGGTCATATACATCTCAGTGTGTGGGTGTGTTTAAGTGGAGGACCTCAGGCCCGGCACTCTCATTAGTTACAGGACAAACATAAACACCTGTGTGACACATGGGTGCGTCACACCCGGACAGGGACTCTGTGGCTCCGCGTCGTAAATAAAACATGGCCGTGAGTGCTGTTTTATTCCCTGCAAATGCACTTGCAAGCTCTGGCACATGCTCAGCTCCACGTGCTCTCGTGTCAAACTATAAATAGCCTTGGGTCCATGTCCCAGTGTTACAAGGCCTTGTTTGTTTACTGTGATGTAACGTGCAGGTCGAGGTGGAGGAGGGTTGCTGTCCTGAATGTGCAGTTTTTCCATATTAATAAGTATTTGATCTTTTGAATGACTGGATGGTGCTCCATTCACTGGCCAAACATCTAGAATGTTTCATTCTGTTTTTCAGATGAAGGAAATAGCAGATTAGCTCGACAACACGTTTCTGTAATCACCCCCTGTGGATGCACAGCTGTAGCCTCGCCTCCATGTTTAGTTTTTTTCCCCCCTCCTGGCATCACCACCTCTCTCTGCACCACTGAGACACAGCAGACCTGACATGCCGTGATATTAAAATTAGCACTGCCATGAAAACGAAAGGTGACAGGGACTGATGAATCATTGAGGAGGAGGGAAAGTGATTAAAATGCTACGGGGCGTGCTGCTGCTGGTGCTGAGGTACCTGTGGAGCAACAGAGGAGGGTTAGCACGATGCAGCGTTTATAGATGTGAATCTTGGGTCTGCGAAAGAAGCAAATAAGGCCTGTAAAGTTGCCCTGGAGACTTAAGAGTGGAAACACGCCAATGACTGTGAGTAGAGGGTGTGTGTCATTGCATACTTGATGTTCATTAATATAACACACACACAAGCATTCGAAATGACTGTGGATATCAGTTTGAAGGAGCCTACATATAGAAAACAGGTCAGAGGGAGTTCAGAGGATAATGGATGAATAAAGAGTTGTTTATTTTGCTGATATTGATGCAGCCAGTGTTTAGGCTGATGATGATGATGCTGCTGATGCTGACAGTAGTGACTATTTGTGTCCTCCAGGTGAGTCGAGCACGGATGCAGGGACACAAGCCGGGGTTCACCGGCTGGTGGAGTCTCTGTACGGCCTGCAGGGTGAGAGGAGCAAGCTGAGAGGTGAACTCCGTCTGCTGCACTCGCAGCTGGAGCAGAAGGAGCGGACCGACACTCTCGCGTCCAGGCCTTTCAGCAGCAGGTAGGCAGCTGCATAGTAGTGTTGACAATACGGTACTTTAACTCCCATTAATAATCAGTTGTGAATTATCTGCTACAACATCTCCATAAACGACTTTTAACTATTAGTAGAATTTAATTATTCTTTATCTATGTTTGTTAGTATTGAGGAAGAGAAGCTGTCATCATTTTCCAGCTTATATACACACACACACACACACACACACACACACACACACACACACACACACACACACACACACACACACACACACACACACACACACAGTTACCGTCCATGCATACGTTCATAAATGTATCATACCTTCAAGTCCGGTGACACTGTGCATATATGTGAATGTTGTACATTTTTTATGTGCCTTGCCATTTTAAGCAGGTCTCTCCTGCAGACAGTAATATATATCTTAAGAGACTTTCTGCTTAGATGTGAAAAGAAAAGCAGAATTCCATCTGTTTTAGGAAACCTTTTCACTAATTTCTCTCACAGATAGATGAGCTGAAGAGTTGCATAGAGGAGCGTGAGGAGGAGATGTCAAGACTGAGAACAGCTACCGTAAGTGTCGTGAACTATATCTTTATTAGCTTAAAAAGTCTTTGTCACTTTCCACATCATCAGAAAAGCTCCTACTTAATAAAAGATAGTTCTGTGGAAGTGCCAACCAAGAGTCGACAATGTTTTATGCAGCACTTAAATATGAATCTGAAGGGATATACTGTGTATGTGAGGAATACACATGACAGAGCATTTTTGTTTTGATGCATCTCTGTTTTTGTTATGCTGGAATTTAACTTTATGTTGAAATTCCTCAGGGGGCCACAGACTCAGAGAAGCGAGTGCTGTGTCTGTCGGCTGAGAACGAGAGTCTGAAACAAAACCTGAGCGTCACTCAAGGCCTCCTGCAGCAGCTGTCAGCCATCCCGTCCCAGTCCAGCACCATGCTCGTCAAGGTGAGACGCACCAGCCCGACTGAGAGCCCACTCACCGATGTGCAGCCACTGGTGACTGCAAACACAAACATCTGACTCTGTTTCCTGCGCTCTGCTAGGAGAACGAGAGCCTCCGCAGCCGAGTGCAGCAGCTGGAGATCTCCCTGCAGCAGCGTGCCGAGCAGCTGTCACATCTGGAGCGAAAGAGCGAGCAGAGCGAGTGGAGGAGAGGAGAGGAGCTGAGGAAACGAGAGGACAGAGTGAGGGAGCTGCAGCTGGAGTTGGACAGAGAGAGAGGCAAGGAGCCAGCGGTGAAGGTAATTACTGTTTTCATCTGACAGTTTTTTGGTTGGTTGTTTGTCGGCAGGCGGGCAGGATCACGGTCAAACCACTAAATGAATTTCTATGAAACTTAGTGGAAGGATGCAAATTGTTTTGACATTTCCCCCAATTTTCCAGGGAATCATTTATAGATCTCATTGAAAACAATCTGGTATATTTAGGGAACTGATATTTTTATTGGTTTGAATATCAAAGAGTGGATTTTGATCTTTTTACAGTAGCTGAACCTAATCAGATGTTTTCTTTTCATTCCCAGTATGTCACCCAGACGGTGGAGGTAGAATCTCCTGCCACACTGAAGCAGCTGAGTAAAGCCAGACAGAGGAATGAGCTGCTGTCGGAAAAGCTGTCGAGTCAGAATGAGCGGTGCAAACAGCTGGAGGACCACATCAGGAAATCTGATGAATACAGCTGTAATCTGCAGCACAAGGTGACCATCGCAGAATTCACGCTCACCTAGACAGGCTGAATAAATCTATTATACGACCTGTGTCTTTATAAGTGAAACGTCAGCAGCGAGATGGACATAAATCTTTACAGGGGTTTTGACAATAATGCTCCATAATAATGGCCAATATCCACCAGTGCACAAATCATTACTGTTGGCTGTTGTCCACTGAGAGCCAGGGAAATCACAGATTCCATCAACGGTGATTAAATGAAGTGAAAGAGACAGGAAGAGTAAATTTCCACTTCACTGCTGGAAATTCACAACCGGGATCAATGTCATCGACAGACCAACTCATTACAGAGCTGAACCAGCACAGATTGGACCCATCGCGCTGACAGATTGATAAAGCGATGTGACACTCTTTTCACAGATTGCAGCGTATGAGCGAGAAATCAGTAAACTGAGAGAGGAGCTGCTGAAGGAGATCGGCCACTTGGAGGAGAAAAAGGAGGAAGCTGTGAAGGCTGCTGCCCACTGCTCAGCAGAAAACTTTCAGAACCTGCAGGACCAATTCTTCTGTGAGTAACACGTGATTAAATCCCTAAAGAAAGAGATCCTGGTTTCTAAACACAAGAAAAACTCTTTGAGCGTGTTAAACATTGTTTTTCTTTTTTTGCCAGCCTTGCAGAAGCGTCTGGCGTCCCTCCCACCGACTTTACGCTCCATGAAGACAGACTACACCAGTCTGAGGAGCCAAGTCCGTAACTTCTCCGATTTTTACGGATCAGCTATAAATGACGCAAAAAAACAGGTACACACCGCGACGTCACGTCATGAGTTTGTCCGCTGTATTTCAGGGAAACATTGTTGAGAGTTTTTCTGCTTCATTTCTGTGTCAGATTTCTGCAGCTATCCATGAGATGTCTGAAGCCAACCAAGACCTCCTGGAGAAGTACAGAAAAGAAGTGGCGCTGCGCAGGAAGTACCACGAGCAGCTGGTGGAGCTTAAAGGTAGGCGGAGGAGGAAAGTGGAAATGGAAATTCTCTGCAGGAAACGTCAAATGTGTCACTGACTGGGCCCCTCTGTTTTCAGGCAACATCCGCGTGCTGTGTCGAGTGAAGCCTGTGCTGAAGGAGGACCAGCATGAGGAGGGCCAGTCTGCGGTGGTGACGACAGACCCTCTCAACGAGTCCTCCCTCACCGTGCTGAACAAAGGGAAGGGTCGCATCTTTGAACTGGACAAGGTCTTCCACCCTCAGGCCACACAGGAAGAGGTAGAGAAGAGGATCATTTGTGAGTATGAAGGAAATATAATCACAACACAAACTCTAACCCTTCATTTACCTCCACCAGGTCTTTCAGGAAATCGAACCTCTGGTGACGTCCTGCATCGATGGATACCAAGTTTGTATATTTGCGTACGGACAGACCGGCTCTGGAAAAACCCACACCATGGAGGTATGCCCTCCAGTTAACTGTTGATGTCTCAGAGTGATGGTCTGTATCTGGGGTTGCAAGCTAAGTAACGTTTGATTTCCAGGGCAGTGTGGAGAACCCAGGCATCAACCAGCGAGCCCTGAAACATCTCTTCAGTGAGATCGAGGAGCGGAAGGACATGTGGTCTTACAACGTCACTGTCTGCTCTGTGGAGATCTACAACGAGGTGCTAAGGTGAGCTACACCATGAAATCTAACTTAGAGCGCACTGTCGCCTCACAGCAAGAGGGTCCCTGGTTTGAATCCTGGTCCAGCCGGGGACTTTCTGTGTGGAGTTTACATGTTCTCCTCTCGCCTACCTGGGTTTTCTCCTGATACTCCAGAGCTTCCTCCCACAGTCCAAAGACAGATGAGGGTGAGGTTAACTGGAGACTTTAAATTGACCGTAGATGTGAATGCGAGCGTGAATGATTGAGGATTGGCTCCAGCTCCCCCACATAGATGATGGATGGCTGGATGGCTAAATTAGAGGCAAAAGACAGTGGATGTTTTAGTGCCTGTGCTTTATTCTGTTTGTCAGAGACCTGCTGAGTAAGGACGGAGAGAAACTGGACATAAAGATCAACCCGGACGGAACAGGACAGCTGCACGTGCCGGGCCTCAGGGTCATAGAAGTGAAGAGCTTTCAGCACATTAAGAAGGTGACAGACGTTTGCCAACTGTGTTTTAAACTGATTTAATGAATCACTGTTAGAAACTAATTATAACTCTGATGCTGAATATTCTTGTGTTAAACCAGATTTTAGCCACAGCCAGAAGGAACAGGATCACCTTTGGCACGCAGATGAACCAGCACAGCTCACGCTCCCATGCTTTGCTCTGCATCACGGTTCAGGGCACTGACCTCGCCACGGGGTCCAAAACCACCGGTCAGTCACACATGCATTGTTGGTTCCTACACAGAAATGCATAAAAAAAAGCATTAAATATGTTTTTTTACTGTAAACTAAAATAATTCTTTATCGAATGTCTGTTTTATTAAAGCTGGTGGTGGTTGAGCTGTTAGTCATAATGTTGATTTGATAGAGAAAACAGCATGGAAAAGTAAAAAAAAAAAGAAAGCTTCTGATCAGGAGTCAGTCAGGCACATGTGCATGTTAGATGTCTCTCTTTCATTTCATCCATCACTTCAAATTTTCGTCTCCTCCCTTAGGTAAGTTGAACCTGGTGGACCTGGCTGGCTCGGAGAGGGTGTGGAAGTCTGGTGCGGAGGGAGACAGGCTGAAGGAGGCTCAGAACATCAACCGCTCTCTGCTGTCGCTGGGGGATGTAATTCAGGCACTGAGGGCTCGGCAGACTCACGTCCCCTTCAGGAACTCCCGCCTTACGTATTTATTACAAGACTCCCTGGGTAAAGGCAGCAAGACCGTCATGGTGGTGCAGGTAAGATCTCGACTCTGCGTTTATGGATTTCCTGTCTTAGAAGTTTGACACATTTGCCGCACTTGTTGTTGTGAGACTTCTTTTGTTTCTCTGCTGCAGGTGTCCGCTCTGGAGAGTAATGTGGGAGAGACCCTGTGCTCACTGAAGTTTGCCCAGAGGGTCTGCAAGGTGGAGCTGGGCCCTGCAGCCAGGAAGATTGAATCTAGTGGAGGTCACTGTGACTGACAGCCGAGAAACACCAGGGAGCCACGAATGCATCAATCAGATTATCCCCCTTCCTTCTGATGATTCATAAAGCTACAGTTTCAACAAGATCAACAGCAACGCTGCTCAAGGGCTAAATCTGTGGGAGGTCTGCGTGGCACCAAACACCAACCTGCGACTGAGGATGGGTGTTGAGGATATTGGCCTCCTCTTTGCCTGCTCCTGACACAATATAACCCTTTATCTTTAGATAATCTGCATGCAGTGCCAAAACAACCTCAGACTCCCCAGCGTCGTCAAGATATGATGCTTCCTTGAACTACAGTGTCTCAGTTTCTTTGTATTTAATACCAAAATCCAGGAAATAACCATATCCTCAATGATCATCAGTGTTCAGAGCAGCATCATGACCAAACAGGTTTAGTAGGCTTCCAGTGCCACGATACCAGCACCACAGTATTTTATTTTGTATTCATCATCTCGCTATAAATGTTTGTAGTTTGTGAGCTACATCCAGCGTTGTATATTTTGGAAAGGTTGTAGTTGTGTAGGAGAATTTGTTCTTGTAGCAAAGGTACGAGCTATTAATCATTTCAGTGACACTTAGATCACATATTTGTGTAGTTGTTCTGTGAACTTCAGAGAAGCAGTGGGTGGATTCTTTTTCTCTTTAGAGCCTTGATCATTTGCCTTTTAGGGAAAGAGGGAAGCGGCCTTGAACCAGAGTGGTAATAATATAATGACCTGTGCAATATCCTCTTCATTAAGGAGGCTGTTTGGGCCTATGTGGACAGAAGATGCACTTTATTGTGAAAGGAGTGGTTCAGTTCAGACCAGGTATATTACAGGTGCTTGCAGTAGATCTCACTAGTGAATGTCATATCAGAAAAAGCCTATTATCTGTTCTCATTGTTCCTCTGTCACCCATTGGATCAAAACTAAATTGATTCAAGTGTAGCAAGACATTAATGTTGCTGTAACTACCATAGAGGTCACATCATAATTAGAGTACATTTTCTGAATAAACACAATGTATTTAAAAAGAAGTGTCTTTTTTTGTATTTGATGCTCAGCAACACAACAGTCTGTTTGTTGGGAAATATGTTTCAAAATGCACTGTGTCTCATACTGTTACATAGATCCTATATAAAGATGGACGACATGACAGCTCCGTCAAAGTGAAGTCAAATTGCCTCGATTGACCCGTGGTGGTTGGTTGCAGTCTAGGTCATAAATACCCCCTCCTCCATGTGAGCAGATGGGACGTTCAGTTTGCTCAAAAGTGATATAACATTTTCCTGTAAGTTTGTTTTCATTTAGTTATTTGATGGTATAGAAATGGGGTTGAAACCTCAAGATCGACAGCTGAGACTGACTCATGATTGATCGAGTGCGTGTATAGGTGGGACGTACTGCAGCTCCCTCATCCCATCGCTACTGCGCAGACTCCAAATATGTATCAGTGTAACAAAATTAAAATTAAATGATAGGATTTAATACAAAGAAATAAGAATCAGGCATTTGAAAAATCACATTTTACTTAATATTAAAAAATTCAACAAAATATTGATGATTACATTAACAATGCACATCAATGTACAAAATATATACCAAATGTGCTACTACATATTCAAATGCAGTAACACAATGACGAAGACCTGACAGGACGGTTTACTCCCGCAGCAATGAAAGCAGCCATCTTTCTGAGCACACCACAGATGTGATGGTGCAGTCCATGTAAAGTCAGACCATCACTGTGGTGTTCCACTCATTCGCCAGGTCGTCTTTTTGTTTTTTAACATCTTGGATTCAGTCCATGTCTCCCTCCTCCGCTGCTCCCAGCTCCACTGCTCCCACCGCTGCAGCCAACTCATCCTCACTGCCTCGCAGACGATCCCCTGGACACACAAAAGATAAAATGCAACCATAAACAAATCATGTAAGTCAACCTGCTTCATTAATTCAGCCCATCATTCTATGATGAATTGATAATGTGCACCATTAGCACCTTGAAACCACCTATCACTGGTCCCAGCAGAATATGGTGGTGATGTCCCAATGACAGGTACAAAGTTACTTCTGATGCAAAAGAAATTTGTTCAAAAAGTAGCTGTGATGTCTGAATTAGCACAATAAATTACAACTAATAACTTTCAGTTAAATGGGTTACTATGACTACACCTGAACAGAAAATGGCTTCCTCGATTCTTAATATAGTTAAATAAAAGGCGACGAATCAATGTGCCACAGGGAAAACCTCCTGACAGTTAAACCTGTTTTGTGATGCGAGTCTATTTTTAGAATGTAGATCACACATCACTGGAGGAATCACACTGTTGGTGTCACCAGACGGCTGCAACCCTCTGTGGAGTCTGCAAACCACAGAGCAATTGGCCTAATAATTCACGCCTCAGGCCCGGCCTCAGTGACGTCAGGCATAATTCTGCCATAAAACCTGTGAAAAATAAGAAATACTAACGGATGAGCTCGGCGATGGCTCTCTGTGTTCTCCTCGACAGCTTCCCCAGTTTCTTCGCCACATCACGTTTCAGATCCCTAGATTCAGAATCAAAAGGGACAAGACATCATCACAAGTTATTCCAAATTATCTTTGATTATGCCAAGATTTCATCAATGATAACTTTCACAAATGTCTCACCAGTCTGGTTTTCTCGGGGCGAGGTTGGCCAAATCCTGAGGAGAGAAAACAGCTGAGTACAGGAGCCACTGATGCAACAATGAATGAAATCCCATTTGCCCTGAAAGATTTACTCACCACTTCTTCAATGATGGGTTCTGGATTAGCTGCCTCCAACTGGTCTTTAACTTTATCCTCCACTGTAAACAAGAAGAGGTTGTCATCAGTTTCAAAACATGTGTGGGAACAGCAGCAGGAGTCTGCAGCTGATCATGTGCGATGACCTTCCTGAAGGCCATGTCAAGTAGGACATTAACAACACTAACTAGCACTCGGAGTTAATGGTTTTTAAAGCTTGTTCGTGAGATAAGAGTTCACACCTGACGCTGGTTTGGCTTTGGGCACCTGTCTCTCCTTCAGCTCTTCGTCCTCCGGGGTGTAATTCCTCAGCTTCAGCTCTCTGAGGACAGGAATACAGTGAGGTGAGTCTACTTTCAGTGGTTAACATAAACATTATCAGCTCCGTCATTCCAGGAGGTGGCAGTGTAGACAAGTATATTCCTCCAGAGATTTAAGGACCATCTGAAAACCCTGCACAGCTGCACATCTAATGTCTGCACGGGGTCGGGCATAATGTGCCTCTTTATTCGTATGAACACGTTCAGATTTTCCACCTGCTCCTGGGCTCAGACCTAAATGAGAGCAGCTCACAGCTGAGGAATGCTTTCCTTGATGTTGAATTACGCAGTCTTTCATCACGTCTCTACACAGAGGAATTCATGGCAACCCTCAGCTGACATCTCTGCGGAGGCAGAGGCAAACTATTGTCTGACACAGCATCAACCAGGAGGGTCATCAGCTGTTCGGAGCTTAACATAGATTTGTTTGAGAGGTTACACCCTCCATACATTCATTAAACTCCTGCTGCTTAAGGACAGACCAATGCCTTGTATGGGTATGGGCAGGAATGCTGGTCATGTTCTGCCTGTGGCTGACTGAGGTCCACTCTTAGTTCAGCCATCTCCATCTCTGCCTGCTGAATGTGTCCCAGTGCTGCTACTGAAACTAACGTAGTGAACAGAGCTAGATTATATTTAAGTGTCAAATTTGAATAAGAAGATTTAAATGAGTTTGCCAACCTAAGCCTAAAGTCTAGCCAGGGACCACGGTTGTATGTCATCCCCCTTCTTTGTCTCTCCTCATTTTCTCACCCTTCCAAAGCCATCTACAGACGTAAACTCCGGGAAATGTGCGTACATCTGGATCTGGACATTCTCTGGACTTTGCCTTTCAGATATGAACGCCGCAGGGGATTGTCAAACGCATTCACGACTACAGGAAATGTCAGGTGAGGGGTAGAGCAGGCTAGAGGAAATGTGTTTTTGTTTACACCACATCGACACCGCACTGTTGTTTTCACCAGAGGCTCTCTAATCTCATTGTCTTTCCTTGTCAACATCTTCATTGGCGTCTTCTACATGCATGCTCTCACATACTGTCCCTCTGGACTATTTGAGGAGAATGTCTGGAGTTTAGTGCATGTCTGAAAGCAGCAGAAAGGTCAATGCTCTAATAAAGTCTCCCAAAATACTTTAAAAAAAATGTTATTCCTCTAGGAAGCATGGACTTATGTAAATTCCTTGGCTTTATTTTGCAATGTAAAGCGTGGATAGTTTAGTGTAAGGACAGTGCTTGTGCAGGGGTCAGACAGTCATTCTATTTTAAGTCATGCATTTATCTGCAATCTTGCCATCAATTATCATTAGTACAAATTCTTAATTTAGCCTAAAGATGTTACGAGAGAAAAGGTCAGATAAGCAAAATGGACAAACTTGGTCCTTTGGCGAGCAAGTTGTCGTGCAAACATTATTACAAGGTGATCATTTTCTTCAGATATTTCTTGTGCAGCTGAGACACAAGTGAAAAGTTGAGTGTTCTCTATAAACAGAAAGATACATCATATGAGGACCAGGGATATCACAGCAAATGGAAACATCAAGAAATGATTTTAAGATCACTTGTTGCGGACAAAAAAAAGAAAATTTAACCGGATTGTTTAAAAGTCAAAGACATCATTAGGAATCAACCTTCTGGGACCATTCATATCCAAATTAAAATGTACAATGTTCCGCTCAGTACAAGTCAAGATGCTCTGTTATAGACTAAGGCCCAGACGGGCACACAGATAATAAATAACATGGCCGTCTTCAGCGCTGCTTCAAAGTCAAAAACTGTCTCTGAATCTTAGGAGTGTGTTTACACATATCCACTTCAAACACGCTGTGGCATCAATGAGAACCGGTGATAAATTCAGAGCACTGACCCAAGTGTGGCCCTCTCAAAATATTTAGAGTGAACTGACGAAGGAGGAGCTGCCGCGGCATGTTCAAATGTTTTCACTGATATCAAGCTACCGAACCCAAACTCCAGCCTCTTCGTTTACACACGAGTAACTGAAACTGTAGGCACCAACATGTAATTATTATTTAGCTACTTTCAAGAATTTTAAATAATTGCCTAAAAGTCTGAATAAAAAGAAAACAACAGCCCTATAGATCCATTTTCACATCTTACACTTTGTTATTTCATGCCTTGGTTTGGGAATTTGATCTCCCATGAAATTTTAATAACAAACCCAAGATACATTACACTTGTGCTGTGCAACAGATGTGAGTCTTGACTTAGCAAAGCATGGCTTAAAAAAACCTAGTACATTCAGCTCAGCTAAGATATTTCTTCTCTTTGAAGAGAAATTTTTAAATTAGGCTCCAAAAGCACACAGCCATTTTCATTCTCGTGAAGGAGATCTGTCCTGTTAAACTGGAGGAAACACAGCGGCACTCCCTCTGTGCACAGTCATTAAATATAAACAATGGAAAAAAGCTCCTGTAGGACAGGAAAGATGGCTGCTCTTCCTGTCGCCTAATACACAAAGTTGAGTGAGCTGCAGGATATTTGAGCAGTTAATAGCAGAAGGTTGTGCCCGGGCCCCGGTGTAAACACAGAAGATGGTGTTCAGATAAAGAGCAGATAACGTTCTGATGATCAGTTTCAGTTCCGTTTGTGCAGTTTAAAAAAAAGCTTCAGTTAAAGAGGTAAACAGTGTGAAATGTTTGAAGAAAATGTCACATATGAAAAAAGCACAAGGGATGTGATGAACCAACCTGTGTTTCTCCTCCACAGCCTCCTCGAATGAAGAAGTGGGGAACAATGGTTTTTTCTCCACTGGCTCCCCGTCCTCCGGCTCTTGGCCCTGTTTGAAGATCATCAAAAAATCGTTAAAATAATGACATGGTATTTACTATGTGGTATTCTAACTGTATAAACAGCATATTAAATAATAAATCGTTCAAAATTGGAAAACAAACCAAAAAGCATTAAGTTTAATGTACCTTTATTCATATTAAAGAGTTTACACCAAATGTGACAAATGAAGTGTGGTAGTTTGATAAAGGTCTCTGAGATGACACCAACACAAGCTTCCTTTTTAAAGTGAATGTATGAATGCAAAAGCCCATTTTAAATCCGGCACACTAAAGATACAGGGGGTGAACAGTCATATAGAATTGAAAAAACACATTTATAATTTGAGCTTGATTGTGTCTGACTTAAGGAGGTGTGGTTTAATTATGAATGAATTTAAGACACTTCTCCATAAATTAAGATAAGGTGACAAACTACACATGCTGCCATTTCTCAGGAAAAAAAACAAAATAACCATTTTTTTTTAACATCTGACAGAAGAAGCATTCAATAAATGTTAACATAAACAGGACCTAACTTATTTAAATATTCTTAAGGCCCATATTTATGATTATTAAATCTTAGACTTTGTAAGACAATGAATTAGGAAAATTAGGTCAACCGCTGTTCCAGGACACACAGTAAACAAATGGCTAACATGCTACCTGAACCATGACAGCACTTCATACTGTGGCCTTCACTAAACTATACATATGTAAACATAGATAACAAATGATGAAATTGGCTTCCAGAAATCCAGACAAATACAACATTGACCCTCAGTGAAAAGCTATAACAAAGGATATTGGTCCCCTCCCATCTAACACTTTCCTGAAGAGACTTCCTCTCCACCTGCAAGAACAATTCAAGCGACCGACTCTTTCTTGAAGTACAGTACAAAGGGGGAACTCAGGCTTCAGGAATGCCAGCGGTCATTTATCAAACATTGCTAGCCAAGCTTGTATGCTTCTGTTCTGCTTAGTGAAACTCACTGAGCAGGGTTTCCTGTTGCAAGATTAATTCATATTCAGAACGGAAGGATTGTAATATTGGAGCGGAATAACTGTGTGCTGTTTATAATAAGTCACAAGGACAGGATCAACCCTGCTGAAGAGCCACTGGAACTCTGCTCTCAGAATATGAGATGTGAAAATATTGATGTGAAAGTTTCATATAGTATCATGGCCAAAAGTAGCTCTGAATACAATGTCATCATGAAAACAACCGATAAGATAAAACTCTCTTTCTTTAAATTTGACTGTCCAGCATGTGGTGGTAGCCACAGAGAAGCCCTTTATTTAGTTGGGTTGCTGTGTGTGGTTGTTGTTGTTGTTGTTGCTGGAGGACTGTTTTGCTTATGATGATTCACATTTTGATACTCAGATTTATGGATACCTGTTGCACAGCGAGAGCAGCATCTACCGAGTTAAGTTGAATCCTTCCTGCCTGCCGAACATTGTTCAGTTAGCAGCACTAAATACAGGAATCTTCACCTGCACACACAAATTCTCCATCTTCACACACACCACTTTTTTCATTTTGGTTTAAACGAGATGGCACCCCCACTCCCCCTCCAATTTGCCCACAGAATATTAATGTTTTTGCTTACATGCCTCGCAGTTCAGTTAACACATGTGTGGCACAAGATGATGTGTTGGTTGCTGAGACACTAAAACTGTCATACAACAATATCAATTAATGTTACAAATTACACTGATCACCTTTCAATAAATTGCTTGAATAAGACCTGGTTCACTCACTGCCACTTGTATCCCTCTTTACATGATTAGTCAAGTTTGAGTGCTGCTATTCTTATTTTCAGAAAGTGTTGTAGCCGGTTGAGATGTTTGCAAACATCCCGCTGTGGATGGGCTTGTGTAAGAAATCTCACACAGCCCCGTTTAGTGGAATAAATTGCATATACAGTTTTACAGAAGACATAAAGAAACTGTTGATGCTCCACCAAACTTTTCTATTTAAGGTAGGTAACGTTTCCCTTATTCAGACAACTGGTGTGTGGAGATTTCTCGTTCTCACATGTAGCCACGTCCAAGTAAATTGTTTTACCCTTCAAAGTAATCTGATTAGATTTAAACTCCCTGTTAGCATCAGACTATATTCCCATCTGAAAAAAAACATCTCTTTGCTCTGTAATAATCCAATAAACCTCAAAACCAGGGGGCAACCAAACAGAAACCTTTTATTCTGTAAAGACTGAACTCACACTATAAGTGTAATGCTTCATATGCTCTTGTCCCTGTAGGATCGCTACACCTCTGATGTTCAGCATGATATTGAAGCATTGTATGAATAAATGCGTTGCTGAATTTCAAACAGACATTTACAATAAGAAGGAAACACATCTACAGCTACAGTTCTTGGCTTATAGAACGATAGAGAGACACTATGACTGATTCTGGACCTGAAATAACCCCAACTAGGTGAAACTACTCTTGTCCAACCAGAGAAGTTTTTCATTGTCATGGCGGTTTTCGAAAGTAACAATAAACACATTGAAACATGAAACGTGTACATGAATAAAACAAACTGTTCAAATCCGAAGTTAGTATAACTAAGAGATAAACTTTGGTGCATGACTTGTTATTGAACTGCTTTGTTGCTGTCTGAGAAACCGCCAATACAAGTTAGTAGCCTCATGTGAAAACAAGGAAAAACAACAACTACAAAACAAACGTAAAAGAGTAAATATTGAACTTAACCGTTATTGTATTAAAAGTCTTCAACAAATCTACAAACCAGAGTTAATTTCGATGAGCTACATCGATATGCTAACGTTAGCTACAAGCTAAGTCGGCTAACGTTACCGATACACAGACGCGTTTTCTACAGGCTAACGGTGCATTTAACAAAAACCACAGATCAGCACACACGCGACTTACATGACTTTGTTTGTTTCTGAGAGCTTTGAGTCTCTCTTTCCTCTTCAGGGCCTGTTCCTGCAGTGAACCCACATGTTTCTCCATGTTTCAGTCTCCAGTGAGGGCAAGCTCGGATCGTGGCAGCGGCAGCTCGTAGAGGCACTTCCGGTGTCGACAGAAGCTGCCACTGATATGTAAAGGCAGCTGCCTTTGTTGCAACACTGTGTGAAGGCAGCTAACTTTACATGTCAGTGGCAGTTTCTATTGGCACCGGAAGTGCCTCTACGAGCTGCCGCTGCCACGATTTGAGCTCGCTGTCTCTCTCGTGTTTATCTCCACACTCCTTCTCACACACTTTCTCTCTGAAGTCCATTAGTGATCCTGACTCGACAAGTATTGAGCGTCGAGCACATCGATTCCAGTGGCCTGATCAGGAGATAGTTTTTGTTTGGCTAATTTCTTCAAAATCATTGATTTTTTTAAGAAGAAAAAACAGCTGTTATTTGAAAATAAAATCCCTATTTGGGTAAATTGTTTTATTTTGCAAAATTCTAACACAGATTAATTGATGTTTGGGCCACTGTGGATGTATTGGCATTTAGAGTAATGCATAATTTACCTTTTAGTAGCTAATAGGCAAATTGTTTACAAGCCTATTCAAACCTACTTATAGACTTTTAACAAGTCTTTAATTAAAAATTAATAAAAGGTCAGACATTGGATAGACTGGCTCACTGTCGGGTCTGTCACGTCCTGGTTAGGAATGTAGGCCATCGCCATGGTAATAATACAATCTTTGCTGTGCCCATCATCCTAATGAGTGTTTGTCACAAAGATGCTATAAAGATTAAATATCATAACACTACAATGATAGCACCAATAAATCAATAAATCACATTTTAACACATGCGAGTGGAAGAGACAAAATAAATGTGGCTGTAGATTAAAACCCTACAACAAAGTAGGCTGCTACTTTAGCAGATAGGAACAGATTGTAAACTTTCCATGGAGGGCAACAGACAACCTGCCTGTCCAGAGATGATGTGCATTGCAATATTGAACAAAAATATATATTGCATTGGAGTCAGAGAATGAGCCAACAGGATTCAACATCAATATCTGCACTGATACACAAAAGTCATCTTGCAAAACCTGTCTGTTTTAAAAAAATATTATTAATTTAAAACAAATAGTAATAGTATTCTCAGTCAAAATGTATTTTTTCATGTTTTAAGATTAGACTGTAGGCTCACAGTATATGCAGTTAGACCAGACAGTTCCCAAAACATCCCAATGCTTCTTCTAAGTTTATATCTTCAAATTAACTTTTCGGGTTAGGATCATCCCTCAAATTGTATACATTCGCTTTTCACAGGTACATTTTCCTGGAGTAATACTTTAAATGCACGATTATCATCCAGTTAAATTTCAAATATTAGGTTTAGCACTATACGCTACCAATCCCAGCTGTCAAGGCATATAGTTGTCTCCTTTTTTGCTTTTGTATGTATTTAATTCAATGTGATTGTATTGTATTTTATCTAGACGCATTATACATCTCATAATCAGTTATTTTCACGTTTTTATTTTCAGTATCCATCTGTGTACCACCACATTTTATCAGTATGAGTTTCTTAATTCATGTTTATTGACAACAGTCTTCATCGGGACTATAATAAAACATTGTGCAATAATTAGCCTATACAAAGGCACCATGGTATCATTATAAGCAGGTGAGTCTGAAGTTCAGTTGTGTGTTTGTGTGTCTGAATGTTGCCTGCTCTGCACTGTAACGCCTCCACCCTGCAGACATTGCACAAAACAAGCTTTAAAGGGACAGTTCCCCCCAAAAATGAAAATTCATTCATTATCTACTCACCATTAAGCCGATGAAGGGGTGGGTGAAAGTGTTTGAGTCCACAAAACAGTTTTGGAGTTTCAGGGGTCCAAATATCCAATACAATTTAAGTAAACGGTGACTCCTTCTTCAAACTTCAAATTCAACTCGTCACAGCGTCATTTACACCATGTTTTTAGCCTAAATGTCCTCTGATGACCCCCAACAGAGCCATGTTCGTACATGGATCACAGCGGACATTTACGCAAAAAAATGTGGTGTAAATGTACTCGTTTCGAGATTTGTGGACTCAAACACTTCACCGTCCCCTCCATCGCCATAGTGGTGAGTAGATAATGAGTGAATTTCAATTTTGGGGTGAACTATCCCTATAAGGAACATTTTCAAAAAGTAATGATTTGCATATAGGTTACCTCCACGGCCACACATGCTTTGTTTTCTTCTTTTAATGGGTTGACTTTACTTTTACTTCTCCCCTTGTTGAAGGTTTTGTCCCTCACCCCACAGCAGAGGGTTACAGGACAGAGGATGCAGGGCCGTGCACAGGTTCTGAAGCCCTATGAAGCAAAATTGTGATTTGTGAATACAAATAAATGAAATTGGATTTAATTGATTTTGATATTTGATTACATCTTCAGACTGATGTCTTGTCACTCAAAGGAAACCTGTCAATATGTCCGTGTGCACCTGTGATACCTGAGACACCAGTTGGTGATGATTTGCTCGTGGTCCTCCTCATCATCACCACCACCACACAGCACCGTGCACATCCACATGTACTGACTGACTGTGCACTGTGCGGTCATGTTAGGTGTTGGATGGCATCAGTCGCTTCCGTGGGAACTCTCTCTCCAATAGGAGTCACTCAGCAGCAGCAGCAGCAGCTCTCCCTGAAGGCGGACATGGGTGTTCCTCCTCCTCCACACACGCACTACTTCCACGCGTTTTTGTTCCTGGTCTCGCAGTCTCGACTTGGATCGACAGCCGCGGTCATGTTCGGTCGCTTCACGCCACTCTGAGGGGAAGTTTGCGCTGCGTCGACACACGGGGAGCACTTTTCTTTTCGCGCGGATCGGCGCTTGGCTGAATTTTGGGGGCAGGAATGGTTTCGAGGAGCGCGCCGCGTCCTGCTCCTGTGTGCGGGAAGGAAGAAGTTCACACCGCCGCGGCTCTGTCGGTGCTTTACACTTTGACTGGCTTTTAATAGAAGAGAGAGAGAGAGAGAGAGAACCAAAAGGGAGACGATGAGCAACCACAAGGGCGGCGGGATGGAATCGAAAGAGAGGCTGAACGAGCTGTGGATGTTGTACAACACGAAGGTGAGTGCGGAAGACCTGCCGCTGACACCTGTTGTCGCAGCAGCTCCTCTGTCTGAAGTTTCGAACATGATCCTCTGCACACGTGATCGCAGACACAGTGATGTTAGTGTGTCCCTGTCTCTGATCGTTTATTCGCGGGGCGATATTATAAGGACGTCGCCTGTTTACCCAGCAGCTGTTTGTTTACCCAGAGGTGGAGGCTGCCCTGTGCAGACCACAGGAGGATATCATGTCCGATCATGTGTCATTGGGC